>NC_064860.1:40099342-40309342 GCF_024139225.1 Suncus etruscus | reverse complement strand
TCAGGGGTTATTCCTGGCTCCAGGCTCAGAAATTGCTCCTGGCAGGCACGGGGGACCTTATGGGACACCGGGATTCGAACCGATGACCTCCTGCATGAAAGGCAAACGCCTTACCTCCATGCTATCTCTCCGACCCCCCAACCTTGTTTTCAACCTTAGTCTGTCTTCAGGGCTCTGAGAAAACAGACCAAGCTCCCTATTAAACAGCATAAGAAGGATGGAGCCAGAGCCATAGCACAGCAAGGAGAACGCTTGCCTTACACATAGCCAATCCTGGTTCCATCTCCAGCATCCTATATTGCTGCTGACTAGCTCTTGGGGTCCTGTTGAATTAGAGAACTTTTTTTGAGTCCTCTTTTTTTTTTTTTTTTGGTTTTTGGGCCACACCCGGCAGTGCTCAGGGGTACTTCCTGGCTGTCTGCTCAGAAATAGCTCCTGGCAGGCACAGGGGACCATATGGGACACCAGGATTTGAACCAACTACCTTTGGTCCTGGATCGGCTGCTTGCAAGGCAAACGCCGCTGTGCTATCTCTCCAGGCCCTTTTTGAGTCCTCTTGAGGAGAGTGGATACCTGGGTAGCAAAATATGAAGAAATGAGACCACACAATGAATGTATGGGAGAACAAGCGTTCTGTTTAATATCCAGACAAGGGTTTTGTTTTCGTTTGGTTTGGTATGGTTTTTGGTTTTTGGGCCACACCTGTTTGACGCGCAGGGGTTGCTCCTGGCTATGTGCTCAAAAATTGCTCCTGACTTGGGGGGACCATATGGGACTCGGAGGGGATCGAACCGAGGTCTGTCCTACGCTAGCATTTGCAAGGCAGACACCTTACCTCTAGTGCCACCTTCCCGGCCCCATAAGGGTTTTTTTTTTTTTAATAAGATTATATTGCCAGTCACAGGTATGAAAAAGATACTTACAATTACAAAAATGGCTTAACAATAAAACAATACATCAGGGGCCAGAGCAATAGCACAGCGGCATTTGCCTTGGACACACTGACTCAGGACTGACTGGACCTTGGTTCAATCGTCAGCAGCATCTCATATGGTCCCCCGAGCCAGGGGCAATTTCTGAGCATATAGCCAGGAGTAACCCCTGAGCATCACCGGGTGTGACCCAAAAACCAAAAAAAAAACAAACAAAAAAAAACAACAACAACAATATATTAAGCTAGGAGGTTTACAGACTTTAGAATAGAAAACAGTTCAGTTAGGAGCCTGGAGAATAAAAGAAAGGTAAGTTGGGGGTTTGTTTTGTTTTGCTTGGGCAGCCATATGGGACACCAGGGGATTGAACCACGGTCTGTCCTAGGTTAGTGCAGGCAAGGCAGATAGATGCCTTACCTCTTGCACCACTTCTTTAGCTCTAAAGAAAGGTGTTTTAACATCTCAAAATAGTTCCTCTCAGGCCAGGTCATAGGTGTCATACTATTATAAATTAAGAGATTAGCAAGAAGCCAAGATTCCTGATCAAATTTCCTTTTTCTAAGAGAACAGTTTTTTAGATCTAGGGCTATGACTAACTTTCTAATGGTCTGGAGTTTTTTTATTATTTATTTATTTATTTATTTTTGGGTTTTGGGCCACACCTGGCGATGCTCAGGGGTTACTCCTGGCTATCTGCTCAGAAATAGCTCCTGGCAGGCACGAAGGACCTTATGGGATGCCGGTATTCGGTTGTTTTTTTGTTTTGTTTTTTTTTGTTTGTTTGTTTTTTTGGTTTTTGGGCCACACCCGGCAGTGCTTAGGGGTTACTCCTGGCTGTCTGCTCAGAAATAGCTCCTGGCAGGCACGGGGGACCATATGGGACACCGGGATTCGAACCAACCACCTTTGGTCCTGGATCAGCTGCTTGCAAGGCAGACGCCGATGTGCTATATCTCCGGCCCCTATTTATTTATTTTTGTTTGTTTGTTTGTTTGTTTTTGGGTCACACCCAGCAGCACTCAGGGGTTACTCCTGGCTCTATGCTCAGAAATCGCTCCTGGCAGGCTCAGGGGACCATATGGGATGCTGGGATCTAACCACTGTCCTTCAGCATGCAAGGAAAACGCCCTACCTCCATGCTATCTCTCCAGCCCCAAAGCTATCTTTTTCATTACAAACTGCTGTGGCATTTAATGACAAGGAAAACAGAAATAGTTTTTGATGCTGTCTTCCAGGTATTTTGTCTGTAAATACACAGCAGAAGAGAGAATTAATTTTACTGGGGGGTGTTGGGCCACACCGGTGGTGCTCAGGAGTTACTCCTGGCTATCTGCTTAGAAATAGCTCCTGGCAGGTACGGGGGACCATATGGGATGCTGGGGTTTGAACCAATCACCTTAGGTCCTGGGTTGGCTGCTTGCAAGGCAAACGCCGATGTGCTATCTCTCTGGCCCCGAGAATTAATTCTAAACCAAATAATATGAAGGACTTATAACATTAGCACCATAACACGAGTTCCAAAATTATCACTACGGAATTTCACCAACTGTCCATGCAGTATTTCCACAGCAGGCGTTTTGGTGAACTAGGAATGACTTCTAATGGTTCTTCTGTCCATCCCCCTAATAGAAATATAGAAATTCCTATTAATGGCACAGACACCATATCGTCCCCGCGAGTCCCTCCAGGAGTGATCCCTGAGCACAGAGCCAAGAGTAAACCCTGAGCATTTCCAGGTGTGCCCCAGGAACAAACGAAACAGGGGGTCAAAGTGATATTACACAGGAAGGCTTTTGCCTTGCATGCAATGAAGCCAGTTTTGATCCCTAACAGTGCCCAGGGGTTCTTCCTGGCTGTGCTCTGGAGTGACCAAATGTGATGCTAGGGATCAAATAAGTGTGAGGCACATAAAGGAAGTGCAAGGCCCAAACTCATTTCTCTGGCCCCTCCAGCCCCTTTTAATAATGGCCTCTGCTTGTTTCTTACTGAAACAGATATTAGGGGCATCCAAAGCCTGGGAAGATGGACCACTTAAGATATTTTTCCCCCTTTTATTTATTTTAGGGGCGGGGGTTGGATTTTGGGTCACACCTGGTGGCACTCAGGGGTTACTCCTGGCTCTGAGCTCAGAAATCACTTCTGGCCGGCTGGAGGGACCATACAGGATGCTGGGGACCTGGGACGGGACGGTCCCATATCGGATATATGCAAAGCAAACTCCCTACCTCTGTGCTGTCACTCCACCCCCTCCCTTTTATTTAAACACTGATTACAAAGTTGTTCATGATTGGTTTTACTATGTCTGCCACCTTTCACCCATGAACATTTCCTGCCCCAGTTTCCTCCCTGCCCCCACCCCTGCCTCTGGGGACAAGCATTTCTCTCTCTCTCTCTCTCTCTCTCTCTCTCTCTCTCTCTCTCTCATCTCTCTCTCTCTCTCTCTCATCTCTCTCTCTCTCTCTCTCTCTCTCTCTCTCCACCCCCTTTTTCCTTTTAGACACTGTGGTTTGCAATATTGATACAGGATATCATGCCTATCTCTTTCTCTTCTTTCAGCACCCAGTTCCTGTCCAAAGTGATCATTCCCAGCTCTCATTGTCATAGTGTTCCCTTCTCTATCCTACTGTCCTAATGGCATTCCCCTGTTCTTTGTGACAAGCTTTCTACCATACACCAGTCATCCTGACCCTCATCTCTATTGTCCCTGAACATTATTGCTATACTATCTTTTATTTTTTCTTATGTCCCATAGATGAGTAAGATTATTTCTCTCTCTCTCTCTCTCTCTCTCTCTCTCTCTCTCTCTCTCTCTCTCTCTCTCTCTCTCTCTCTCTCTCTCTCTCTCTCTCTCTCTCTCTCCCCCTTTTTTTCCTGGAGAAGCTCACAGTCCTAAAGGTTAATAGCAAAAGCGAATATTTCTCAAGCACTTACTTGTACACCTTTAGTATTTACTTGTGCAGTGTCTGGTTTAGCACTCACTATCTTTCCACGAATTACTATTCTGATGCCCATTTTGCAGAGGAGAATGCAGAAATTTATGGTGGATTACAAAGAAATCAGTGCACTGATTAAGCCTGTCTGGTGCTGAAGTGAACTTCTGTTCTCACTACTTGTAGAGTTCAGGATGAAAGACCTGAGGTGAGCATCTACAACATGACACCTAGCTATTAACCCAAAACAAAGGCATTCCCCCATCTTCCTCTTTCTATTAAATATCTCTTTTGATATGTATGGATATCGGCTTAATAAAAAAAAAAAGAGCAGTTCTGGCTTTTGCCAGAGGCAGAGCCATCTAGACAAAAAACTGACTTCACGTCTCTCTCATGACTAGCTTGGTTTTTGTTTTTTTGTTTTTTTGTTGTTTTTTTTTGTTGTTGTTGTTGTTGGCTACACCCAGTAACGCTCAGGGGTTCCTCCTGGCTATGAGCTCAGAAATTGCTCCTGGCTTGGGGGACCATATGGGACGCCGGGGGATCGAACCGTGGTTCGTCCTAGGTTAGCTCATGCAAAGCAGATGCCCTACCGCATGCGCCACCACTCCCGCCCCAGCTTGGTTTTATTATAGTATTTCGCCGCAACCCTGCTTCTTCAAACCCGCCTGCCAGGGGTAGAGATACACCTGTGGGGTGATCTCACAACTCATGGATTTTTATTTTACAAGCACCCACTTCCTCCCCACTCAGGGTTTACCAGAAGGAGCACAAGAGTGCCATCTAGTGCTTGTCATGGTCACTGGACACACAGGATGAATACAACCCCCCCCCCATTGGGGGGGGTTGGGGCCACACCTCGCTGCTCCCAGAGATTACTCATGGCTCTTCGTTCATAAATTACTCCTGGCAGGGTCGGGGGCCATGTGGGATGCTGGGAATCAAACCCAGGTTCGTCCATCCAAGGCAAACACTTTACAGCTTTGTTATAGCTCCAGCTCCTATTTTTTTTTTTTTTAATGTAGGTAGAGTGCTTATCTTACATGTAGCTAGCCTGGTTCAATCCCTGCCATCTCATATGGTCCCCTGAGCCTGTCACAAGTAATTTCTGAGTGCAGAATTAGGAGTAACCCCTGAGTAATCACCAGTTGTGAACTCCAAAATTTTTTTATGGTTTGTTTCTTGGTTTGGGGGGTATTTTTGTTTGTTTTTGTTTTTGTTTTTGAGGCACACCCAGCAGTGCTCAGGGATTACTCCTGGTTCTGCACTCAGAAATCACTCCTGGCTCAGGAAGATCGAACCTGCATCTGTCCTGAAAAGGCATGAAAGGCAAACGCTCTACATCTGTGCTACTACTCCCCCCTCCAATTATTAATTTGAGGGGGCCGGAGCAATAGCACAGTGGTAGGGCATTTGCCATGCCTGTAGCCAACCCAGATTCGATACCCAGCATCCCATATGGTCCCCTGAGTCTACCAGGAGTGATTGCTGAATGCAGAGCCAGGAATAACCCCTGAGCGCCACCAGGTGTGGACAAAAAAAAAACAAAAAACAAAAAAACATTTTTTTAGTTCTTAAGAGACTTTGTTTATCCATCCCTTCCCACTGTTCCAGTGGCATCTCCCCATCTTTTTTTTTTTTGTGTGTGTGTGGTTTTTGGGTCACACCCGGCAGTGCTCAGGGGTTACTCCTGGCTCCATGCTCAGAAATTGCTCCTGGCAGGCACAGGGGACCATATGGGATGCCGGGATTCGAACCGATGACCTTCTGCATGAAAGGCAAACGCCTTACCTCCGTGCTATCTCTCCGGCCCCATCTCCCCATCTTCATCTTTCTTATGCCTCTCCTAAGATTCCTATGAAGGACCGGTTCTCAGTTTCTGTTGCCTTTGAGAATTTGTTATTTTCTTTCTTTCTTTCTTTCTTTCTTTCTTTCTTTCTTTCTTTCTTTCTTTCTTTCTTTCTTTCTTTTCTTTCTTTCTTTCTTTCTTTCTTCCTTCCTTCTTTCTTTCTTTCTTTTCGTTTTCTTTCTTTCTTTTCATTTTCTTTCTTTCTCTTTCTTTCTTTCTTTCTTTCTTTCTTTCTCTCTCTCTCTTTTTCTTTCTTTCTTTCTTTTATACTTCACATACTAGATAGATCACTCTATGTCAGTCCCTCTCCTTTGACTCACTTCACTCAGCAGGAAACTTTCCAGATCCATCCACAGAGCAGCTGCACATGGCATGACCTCATCTTTTCTTATAGCCGAGTCATAATCCATTCACTACTGTGCTGTGTGTGTTCACAGCATCCGGTCATCAGTTCTTGGACACTTGGGTTGCTTCCAGTTTCCGCCTTCTGTGAAAAGTGCTGCAGTGAACACTGGACTGCAAATGTCTTTTTCTGAATAGAATTTTGGGACCCTTGGCATAGCTACCAAAAAGTGGAATTGCCAGATTATAAAGAGGCTCAATTTCTATTATTAAAAGAAGTTGCCACATTTTTCCCCAAAGAGAAAAAAAGGTTTTACTAGTCATATTATTGATAGGCAAAAAATAAATAAACAACACGAATGAAGCACCACTGAGCTTATGTGTTTTAATACTTTCTTTGCTTGTTTTAAATAAACAGATATACAGTGACTAAAAAATGAACAAGAGGAATGTACTACAGCAGCAAGTCAGTTCCCACATCCCCTCCTACACAGTTCTCCCAAGAGCCAAGTCTGATCCTGAGTCTTCTGTGCTATTCCAAAGGTAAGTCAAGTGAAATTTGTCTGTGTCACAAACACTAGCTTGCAGTGAAAGTTGAACGCACATGCACCTCCTTCTCAAAATGTCCAGGTCCTTCCTCATCCCAGGCACCTTCAAATCAATTCTTTAAGATGAGAAAAAGAGGGAGCCAAAGTGATAGCACAGCAGTAGGGCATTTTTATCTTGCATGCTGCTGACCCAGGACTGATCGATCAGGTTCAATCCCCAACATCCCATATGGGTCCCCTGAGCCTTCCAGGAGTGATTTCTAAGCGCAGAACCAGAAGTGACCCCTGAGCACCACCAAATGTGCCCCCCCCAAAAAAACCAACTACCAAAAAAAAAGATGAGAAAAAAAGAGATTGATGTTACCCCTCCCCCAATTCCATATGCTGATATTACCTGGATGATAAAACCCACTCACACCTGGGAGGGCCTGAGGTTTGGAACAGAAAAATAAAAGAGGCTGGCTACAGGAGGGTAATGGGGAGACAAAGAAAGGCAGCAGAGGAAAAGCACTAAGGAATCATGGAGGGCAGCAGGAAGAGGCTGTTCAAAAGGGCTTAGCTTAGAAGCCATGTGGAGAAATGCACATGGTGGTTAGGGCCACATAATAAAAACAGGCTAAAAAAAAATAAAATAAAAAAAAAAAAAATAAAAACAGGCTGTCTCCTGAAATTTCTTCTGACTGTGTGAATCTCTTTGCTGTTATCTTGCTCCTTCAGATCCTGCAGCCAAAGGGCTACAGGCGTTGTGCCATACCAAGAAAGGCCTCACCCCAACTCTAGGACTCTATATTTTATATATTTGGGGGGGCCACACCTGGTGATGCTCAGGGGTTACTCCTGGTTATGTGCTCAGAAATTGCTCCTGGCTTGGGGGACCATATGAGACGCTGGAGGATCGAACCGTGGTCTGTCCTAGGCTAGTGCATGCAAGGCACATGCCTTACCGCTTGTACCACTGCTCTGGCCCCTATATTTTATATATATTTTTTTTTGTTCTTGACTACTTTAATTTACAGCATGAATGTACAACAGGAAGGCCAGGAAGTCATCCACGTGGCCCGTCAGTCCTCATCATCAGGAAGGATCCCCAGCTCTTCATCCGTCCACTGGGAAGGGTCTGGATATGGAAAGTGACCCAGCACAGCGTCCGAGTCATGCCAAAAGCGCCATAGAATCCAGAACCACATGGTTGCACTGAAGAACTCAGCCTGGATCACCTGCGAGCGGGTCAGCTGGGGAAACTGACGGTAGCGGGGCTCAATGTGTGGCCCGCCGCCAGCCCGACGCACTCCGGCGCCTCCAGCCTCCCGCTCCCCGAGGCCCTTGAAGAGGCGGCCTCCCAGGCGAAGCAAGGGCGCGGCTCGCGACAGCGCCGACATGTCCGCCCGCGTCCAGACGGTCTTCCCCTTATATTTATACAACAGTTGAGGTCTATCCCGATGGGGCTTTCCCTTAAGTCCTAGTGATTAGAAACACCTCAGAGAGGATTGCCATTCATCTGATGCTCAACCCACCTATTGAGTCTGAGATGGCTGCCCTACAGACAGCAGAACAAGCAGAAAAGGAAGGCTAATGTCAGGGTTTCTCTATGTGGTGGGACCTTTCAAAAAGCTCTGCTGGGTGGAATGTGGGGCCTGATAGCCAGGTGGGAATGACTTGGACCTCAGCTTGCTTTGAGGGTGTCTGAATGAGCAGCCTAGGCCACATGACGTAAAGATGATTGGCTAAATTCTGGCAAGAAAGTGGATTCATGGGGCTGGAGTGGTGGTGTAAGAGGTAAGTCGTCCTCCTTGCTTGCACTAGCCTAGGACGGACCAAGGTTCGATCCCCTGGCGTCCCATATGGTCCTCCAAGCCAGGAATGGTTTCTGAGTTCAGAGCCAGGAGTAACTTCTAGGCCCAAAAACAAAAACAAAGAACAAACAAACAAAAAAGTGGATTCATTGCAGACAGACTCCCAGAAGCAGAACAACCTTCCTTAGGCTGAGAGTCATAATGGACGAGCAGGTGGTCAGAGGCATCCCAGAGGGAAGGAAGATGGAAACTATACAGGATGATGTAAATAAAATTTTATTTACAAAGAAAAAAAAAAAAAGGATGAGAAAAAGAAAAAAGAGGTTGTACCACTATGTATAAGGGCTAAGCCGTCCTGGGCTCAACTGTCCAGATCAAGCAGTCCAGATGAGCTCACACTCCACATTCTTGTCCTGAGGCTAAAAAGCTATGTTGAATGGGTCAGAAAGAGATGTACATTCCTTGAAAAAATGGTAACCCCGTAATGCTGGCCTGGAAAGGGGGGAGTTGAAGAAAGCAAAACTGGGAAAGCCAGGGCCCAGAGTAATAGCACAGAGGTAGGGCATTTGCCTTGCACACGGCTGATCCAGGACAGGCCCAGGTTCAATCTCTGGCATCCCATATGGTCCCCAGAGCTTGCCAGGAGCGATTTCTGTTTTGTTTTGGTTTGGTTTGGTTTTGGTTTTTGGGCCACACCAGGTGACGCTCAGGGGTTACTCCTGGCTATGCGCTCAGAAGTCGCTCCTGGCTTGGGGGACCATATGGGACGCTGGGAGATCGAACCTCGGTCTGTCCAAGGCTAGCGAAGGCAAGGCAGGCACCTTACCTCTAGCGCCATCACCCGGCCCCCAGGAGCAATTTCTTTTTTTTTTTTGTTTTTGTTTTTGTTTTTGGGCCACACCCGGCGGTGCTCAGGGGTTACTCCTGGCTGTCTGCTCAGAAATAGCTCCTGGCAGGCACGGGGGACCATATGGGACACCGGGATTCGAACCAACCACCTTTGGTCCTAGATCGGCTGCTTGCAAGGCAAACGCCGCTGTGCTATCTCTCCAGGCCCCCAGGAGCAATTTCTAAGTACAGAGACTGGAGTAACACTGAGTGTCATTAGGTGTGGCTCGAATACCAAACCAAACTGACAAAAATCTGGGAAAGCCAAGAAGCCCAGTTTTCCCATACTGGAGACCACAAAAAGGAACACAGCTGGATTTCAGCTCAAGACCTGAGGGAGGGGACTCCAAGAGATAGCACAGTGGGGAGGACTTTTGAAATGCACATAGCCAACTCAAGTTCAATCCCCAGCATCCCATATGGTCTTCTGAGCAAAGCCAGGAGTGATTCCTGAGCATAGGATTAAGCTCTGAGCATCATCAAGTATGGCCCAAGAAAACAAAATGACCTGGGTCAGTTTCCATCTATAGAATTGTAACAGGACATACTGGCAGTATCCAAGGCAACATGTTTTTGATGGCTGATGGCCACTGACTCTTTTTCATTATTTGGGTTTGTTTTTTGTTCGTTTGTTTGTTTGTTTGTTTCTTTGGTTTTGATTTTTGGGCCACACCTGGTTCTCAAGGATTACTCCTGGCTCTGTGCTATGGGTCATTCTTGGCAACCTCAGGGGACCATATGAATTATCAGGGATCAAACCTGGGTCAGCTGTATGCAAGGCAAATGCCCTACCCACTGTACTATTTCTCTCGACCCTAACCAGACTCTTGAATATACTGGAGATTAGGCCAGGGACCTCCAGCAGTTCTAAATCCCAGAACAGGCCAAAACAGTAGTATAATGGGTATGGCACTTGCCTTGCCTTGCACACACTCAACCAGGTTTGATCCCCATATACCATATGATCCCCTGAGCATTGCCAGGAGTAATTCCTCAATGTAAACCCAGGAGTAGTCCCTAAGGATCATCAGGTGTAACCCAAAACAAAAAATCCCTAAAATTTGAGCCATCCCCAAAGGACATACAAGGAGATATTACTTTGAGCCTAGATGGCACCAAAACCAATATTAATTAATTAAACGAATCCCAGTTTGGGGTTCTTTGTTAAAGCAGCTACAATGAACGAAACGTGACATATGGGTATTAGAACACCAGAGGGCGCTGTCTAACACCAAGTAAATAAACTTGGCCCCCCACAACTAGTTCCCCAAAGTACTATGTAAGACTTTATGATTTGTCTGCTTTAGGAGGGTGCAGAAGCCAAGCACATTTAGCAGAGGCCACACTAGGGGGCAATCTCAAGATGCTGGACAGCATTGAAAACATGGGTTCTGGGGCCGGGCGGTGGCGCTAGAGGTAAGGTGTCTGCCTTGCCAGAGCTAGCCTAGGATGGACCGAGGTTCGATCCCCCGGTGTCCCATATGTTCCCCCAAGCCAGGAGCAACTTCTGAGTGCATAGCCAGGAGTACCCTGAGCATCACAGGGCGTGGCCCAAAAAAGAAAAAAAGAAAAAAAGAAAGAAAAGAAAAGAAAACATGGGTTCTGTAGAATATTTTACTGAGGATATCAATTGGCTGTGCACCATGCACCAGCAGCTCAGAAGAGCCACACAAAGTTTACAGAGAAAGCCATAAAGCTGTGCTAGAGAGACTGAACCAAATGCCATTTTATTTGTTTGTTTGTTTGGGTTTTTTGTATTGTTTTGTTTTGTTTTTTTGGGCTACACTTGGCAGTGATCAGGGGTTACGCCTGGCTCTCTGCTCAGAAATCATTCCTGGCAAACACAGGGACCATATGGGATAACGGGATTCAAAATCAACGTCAATTCCTGGGTCAGCTGCTTGCAAGGCAAACACCCTACCACTGTGCTATCATTCCAGCCCCCAAATGCCTTTTTAATAATGGGACAAGACGTGATTTATTCCTTCTAAAAGTATACAACAAAAGAAGTAGAAAGAGGAAGAGGAGATGATACTTCCCACGTAGTCCAGAAAATACCTCTGATTTGTTCCAGATCTCCAGATCTTGGACCACGTGACACCTCAAAATTTCATAGTAGTCAGGGCCAGAGCAGTGGTGCAAGCAGTAGGGCATCTGCTTGCACACGCTAATCTAGGATGGATAGTGATTTGATCCCCAGTTGTCCCATATGATTCCCCAAGCCAGGAGCGATTTCTGAGCGTATAGCCAGGAGTAACCCCCTGAGCATGACCAAGTGAGGCCCAAAAACCAAAAAAAAAAAAATTTTTTTTTCTCATAGTAGTGTCGGCCTAGTGGTATCCCAGGAAATATGATATGAAAGATATCACATAGAAATTTACTAAGCTCAGGACCGGAGAGATAGCATGGAGGTAAGGCGTTTGCCTTTCATGCAGAGGTCATTGGTTTGAATCCCGGCATCCCATATGGTCCCCTGAGCCTGCCAGGAGCGATTTCTGAGCATAGAGCCAGGAGTAACCCCTGAGCGCTGCTGGGTGTGACCCAAAAAACAAAAACAAAAACAAACAAAAAAAAAAGAAATTTACTAAGCTCAGTGAACTTAAACAGTAGCTCTACTAGTAGTGACTCAACAAGCACCAACCACAGCCCAGTAGGCACTGACTTTAATAACACCATAAGAGAAAGAACAATCATTTCAAATTGGCCCTTGTTTATCTAAAGTTTTGATAAGTCTGTTTGCCTTTGTGTTGGAATAAGCAATAGGAAGTCAATTTGTCTGTACCTACCTGGCGGCAGGCTAGGGTGGTTGGTGGAAGATTAGGGACCCTAGTGAAGGGAGGGTCACACTGGTGGTTGGATTGGTATTGGAACATTTACTGCCTTAAATGACTGTATTATGAAGCACTTGATAAGTCACAGTGTTATAAAAATTAGTGAGATAATACAGCAGGTAAGTACTTGCTTTGCATATAGTTGACCAAAGCTCAATCCCTGCATCACACAAGGCCTCTTCAGGAGTGGTTCCTAAGCACAGAGTCAAGGAATTAGCCCCAAGACCTGCAGGGTATGAACTCCATAAAAAAAAAAAAAAAAAAAAAAATTTAAATTTTTTTATCTTTGTGCATAATCTGTTACTTGCAACCCCCTGGCTGGCCAGGAGCAAAATCAGAGCATGATACCCCCACCTCACCCTATCATCTCCCAGCCTAAGCATGTATCCAAGGGATCAGATCCCAACAACATCGCCAAGATGCAGTACATTTTGTTCCCTAACAGACAAAGCCTACTACTTGCAGAGAGGTCACTATGCTAGAGTTACCAGAAGGTGAGCAAGCCACTGTCCCCAGCTTTGGTGACATGCTTTAGATCAAATCATTAACAGGGTTTTCTAGGGTGGACCAAGGGCACTGCCATTTCCCATATCCACCCAGACTGTAAAAAAAAAAAAAAAATATATATATATATATATATATATATATATATATATATATATATATTTAAGTGAGACCTCCCCAGGTACTGTGTTTCTTTTTTTCCTTTTGGTTTTTGGGTCATCCCGGCAGCACTCAGGGGTCACTCCTGGCTTTGCACTCAGAAATTGCTCCTGACAGGCACGGGGTGGGGTGGGGGGAACGGGACCATATGGGATACCTAAATTTGAACCACCCTCTATCCTGGGTCGGCTGTGTGCAAGGCAAATGTCCTATCACTGTGCTATCTCTCTGGCCCCCAGGTACTATGTTTCTAACTTAGGTGACAGGTCTGATGAAGCAGAGTATTGGTGGAGAAATAATACACCAAGCAGTGAAGAAAGGATTAACTAGAGTCAGCCTGCTTTTTTTGTTTATGGCCTTTCTCTGTGCCATGTGCTCTCTCTACCAAGTGCTCATTCTCTCTCTAGCCCTAGACTCCTTTCTTTATTCAAACTAACCCCCAGTTTCAGGTGGGGGAAGGTCAATTCAAATACAAAAGCAGTATAAAAATCCAGTGTGTTTTTACATCTCAAAGGAAGAGGTTAGGGAAAAAGGAAGTTGAAGGAAGGGTTCACCTTACACCAGCCTACATCAATATCTTATAGCCTTCCACATACATGGGTGGTTTGCCATGGGCAGGGTTCCTAGTCTGCCTAACACCACAGACAAATCGTTTCAAAGCACATCTGCAAAAACTCAGGAAAATCAAGCACCAGCCACACATACTTTTCCCTGAGTCATTCTGAATGATGGTTTGGTGGTTGCTTTTGCTTTCATTCTCACGCATGAGTAAATTCAGAGATGAATCCAGGGAACCCCAAGGACAGCTGCTGGGAGCTTCACGCATGCATAGTCTTCTAGAATCCAGAAGAAAGTCTCATCCGGAAACCAGTGAGGGTGGAACTGGACTGTCACATGCTGAAGATTCAAGTTTGCCTTTGATCTTACTCAGCAAAACTAACTGAAGAAAGACGAATGACAGACTGAAACAAAACAAACAAACGAAAGAGCTTATGAAGAAAGCAGAGGGGAAGTTTCCCCTATGGCTCTTAGTATTAGCATTTGAGGATAATGGAGCATTTCAATTAGCGTAAACAATGCAAGCAGATGGCAAAGATTAGGTATATGAAATGGCAGAAAATACTTGGAAGCCACAAAGCTAATAGGGGGTTAAAAACCAAAATACAAGGAATTGGCTGCAACTCTACAGCAAAATCATTAGGATAAGGAAGGAAGGTGATGTGCTGGATACCCTTTTGGAACCAATATTGCAAACCATTGTGACTAAAATAAAAGAGAGAGAGAGAGAGAGAGAGAGAGAGAGAGAGAGAGAGAGAAGTGTCGTTATAGAGGCAGACTGGGGATGGGGGAAACTGGTGGCTGGAATTGTGCCTTGTTGAAGGGATGGGTGTTGGAACATTGTGTCTGAAAGTCAATTGTCAACAACTGTTTTTGCTTTTGTTTTTGGACCACACCCAGTGGCACTCAGGGGTTACTCCTGGCTCTGGCTCTGAGCTCAGGAATTGCTCCTGGCCGACATAAGGGGGGTGGCATTTGGAATGCTGGGAGTTGAGTGCAGTCAGTCCTGGGTAGGCTGCCTGCAAGGCAAATGCCCTACTGCTATGTTATCACTGTATCAACAACTTTCTGACCTCGTATCTCATGATGATTCAATTTAAAAATAGTAAAAAAAATAAAATTTAAAAAAATCTTCATCATTGTCATCTGATCTTAATAGGCATGGTTTTGGTCCGGGGAAAGCAAGTGCCATTATCATCACAGTGAGTATATGACTCTGCCTTGGATTTGTGGGTCTGTGACAGGTGGCCCCAGCAAGGTTTTTCATACAACAGTCACATGCCCAGCCCTTCTTCAGAGCATCCCCCATTACTGATACCTGCAGTAGCCCTCACAGACCACAGACTCATAGTGACATGGACCATAATCCAGTCTTTGCTAAAAAGAAGATACAAGCCAGTGCTGAATGCAATGAGGCCCTCACAAGTTGATGAAGAAACCCAGCAGGGCCTAGTTCTACTTACCTGAGGAACCAAGAGTTGTGGCAGGCAAAGGAATGCCAAGTAGAATATACTGGGATAAGTGGAGTTCTGGAGACTTCCTCATGGAACACAGAATCTCAGGTACACACAGTGGAGACATTCCAGGCATCTGTGGCCCAGTAGACCTGTCGCATGTAGAAAAACACATGGTACATTTCACCACTGTTGGAGTAACTGGTTCTTTTTTTTTTTTTTTTTTTTTTTTTTTTTGGTTTTTGGGCCACACCCGGTGACGCTCAGGGGTTACTCCTGGCTATGCGCTCAGAAGTCGCTCCTGGCTTGGGGGACCATATGGGACGCCGGGGGATCGAACCGAGGTCCGTCCTAGGCTAGCGCAGGCAAGGCAGGCACCTTACCTCCAGCGCCACCGCCCGGCCCCCGAGTAACTGGTTCTTAATCTAACTAGGATATTTCTTCCTTCCCACCTGGATGGGAAGCACCTCTGGATTGGACCCCATCCCCTACCTGTTCTCCACCCACAGGGTAGTTCTTCTCTTCCCAAAAAAGACCTCAGGTCAAAGTTCTTCTGATTTCAGGCCCATAGCTAGCCTGTCTGCCTGGTGGTACCCTTTGCCTGCTTGCAGAGAGCTTGTGGTAGTTCCTGAACCTGTTTTATCTCCCTAATGTGGTGTGGATTATTACCTGTATCTGCCTTACTTCCAGAGACTTCCCCACCACCCAAAACAGATAGGACAAAAGGAAGAATCTTGCCATAATAGGGCCTGGCCCAGCCTGGTCTCAGCCATCAGCCCAGGGGGAAGCAGGGATGTAGGGGTACAGTGGAGTGAGGAGGTCCTACCTGGATCAGACCCCCACTCACTTGACTACCCACCCTGTGGTGGACAGGGACGAGAGCAGAGAGGGTGGGCAATTTCTCATCTCTCAATTGTCTCTGAAACTTGACCTTCTGGCTTCTAGAAAAACAGTGAGCCCTGTCCAGGCAGGCAGTATGAAGAGTAATTCTGTTATCTGGGCAGAGAGACAGAGACAAGACAGCTCTTCCTGGGACCACCTCTGCAGTGCCACTTGTGGGTAGTCATGGAAAGGTGGAAGCAGAGAGAGGCACTGGTTTCTAGGTATTTTTCTTGGTCACCTTTCCCCCTCCACCCCACTTTCTTCTTACCAAACTTGCTTCCATCCCATGACACCCGCCATCCTACCAGTGGATCTTCTAGTCACTTGCCATGCCCCACCCCCACATAGGCAATTTTCACCTGTGCATACCCCACCCCACCCCCAATAACCTGCCCTACTAGTTGAAAAGCGCTGCTTTTGGGGATTCAGCCATAGCTGAAGAAGAGAAGACTTGCCTTACCTGTAGTTGACCCAAATTTGATTCTCCGCACCTCATATATTCCCCTGAGCACAGCCGGAAGTGATCTCTGAGCTGAGTCAGGAATATGTTCTGAGCATCACTGTGTGTGGCCTAAAAAAACACAAAAGGAAAAGAAAAAAAAAAGCTACTTTTGAGAACTGGAAGCACAGTCTTTGTGCTGTGAAACAGGGATTTCATCCTAACAGTCCCATAGACTGCAGGTGATAACTGTGACAACTGTCTCCACTTTCCCAGGGCAGCCAGTGCCAGAACATTACTGGTTTGTTGCTAATTTTCTTTTGGGGGCCACATCTGGCAGTGTTCAGAGGTTACTCCTGCCTCTGCACTAAGGGATTCTTCCCAGAGGGGCTCAAAGACGCCCATGGGATGCCAGAAATTGAACTTGGGTCAGTCTTGTGCAAGGCAAATGCCCTCCCATGCTGTACTATCACTTCAGCCCCTTTAATTTGCTTTATAGTTCTTGCTGTAAGCACCAGCTCCTAAGTGGCCGAACAGGGAGCCACGTGAGCAGGGAGAATTCCCTCCACACCCCAATTCCAACAGGGGCTCCCAGATTCTCCGAAATAGGTGGATACATGAACATAAAGTATCTGCAGCCTCCTAAAAGCCAGTATTCTTTCTGAGGTTCACCTGGCGAGACAGGGGAGAAGATGAAGTCAAGGTGAGAGTTCCGGGGCTCCTCCTGCTCTGCAGAGGAAAGGCTTAGTCATGCTGACAGGACTTTCGAAAACCTTCAAAGCCATTAGCCAAACACACTTGGGTGCCAGCATAAAAGGTGGGCAGGGGAACACCCACTGCCAGGCCACACCCGGCCGCACCTCTGGGAAGCAGCTTTGGGAATTTGCTCTCAGCAGAATGATGTGGACACACGGGTTTCCCCTAGAGACAAAAAGAAAAGTTGTCGGGGCCAGTGAGGTGGCGCTAGAGGAAGGACCGTGGTTCGATCTATCCCCCGGCGTCCCATATGGTCCCCCCCCCCAAGCCAGGGGCAATTTCTGAGCGCTTAGCCAGGAGTAACCCCTGAGCATCAAACGAGTGTGCCCCCCCCCAAAAAAAAAAAAGTTGGCGATTTTAGTCTTCACTCAGCCTTGGACATGAAATCCTGGGGCCAAAGCGATAGCACAGCGGGGAAGGCCTTTTCCTTGCAAGCAGCTGACCAGGGTCCAATCCCTGGCATCCTATCTGGACCTCCAACCCTGCCAGTAGTGATTTCTGAACGCAGAGCCAGGAGTAATCCCTGAGCACTGCCGGGTGTGGCCCAAAAAACCCAACCGCCACCCTAAAATAAAAAAAAACAACAACAGTCCTGATCCCAGAGAGACAATACAGAGGGATGAGGGACAGGCCTGGCATGGGATTGAGGCCTTAGGACGCCCTTTCATCACATATGGTCCCCGAGCAACTCCAAAAATGATCCCTGAGCACTTCAGAAAGAGAAAGAGAAACCTGAGAATTCACAGGTTTGGTCCAAAAGTGCCCCGCCCCTCCCAAAATATCAACAACATTCCCATGCAAGTATTGAATGGCAACAGCGACATTGCTTCCCACTTAGGAGGGCACAGAGAATCACAGGACTATGTGCACTGTCCACACAAAATGGCAACGAGAAGGATTTTAAAAGATTTTAGGGGTCGTAGCAGCAGGGCGTTTGCCTTGCACGCAGAAGACCCGGGAGGACCTGGATTCAGTCCCCTGCATCCCATATGGTCCCCCAAGCCTGCCTGGAGAGATTTCTGAGCCAGAGCCATGAGTAACTCCTGAGCGCCACAGAGGATGTCCCAACCCCCCCCCCCCAAGATCTCAAATGGACATATGGCAATTTAAAATGAGAAGGATTTTATTTTATTTTATTTATTTTTTGGTTTTTTGGGTCACACCCGGCATTGCTCAGGGGTTACTCCTGGCTGTCTGCTCAGAAATAGCTCCTGGCAGGCACGGGGGACCATATGGGACACCGGGATTCGAACCAACCACCTTTGGTCCTGGATCAGCCGTTTGCAAGGCAAATGCCGCTGTGCTATCTCTCCGGGCCCAAGAGAAGGATTTTAAATGGAAAGCACTTGAATGTGTACAAGCTGCCACTAATGTAGTTCGTGCACACTCTCTTCTCTCTCGCTCTCTTCCCCAGAAGCACTTATCACGTGTCCATCATTTGGTGGCACCCCCAGGAAAACTTCGCATTTCCATTCTGTGGGTGGTGGGCACGCTCCCAACTTTACTCTGCGCGCTTATATTTTTCTCTTTTGGCTGGGGAGGGCCGCATCAACACGAATTTCTTCCAGAATTCTTCTGTAATTCTCAATTCTTTCAGTGGTGGGGGGAAGCTGTATGTGCTTGGGAGTGGAGCAAGAAACCTTTGTGCACCCCACTAATTCTCCGCTTGGCTCGCGAGCAAAATCCACAGGGGCTGGGCTCGGGGAGAGGGCGGACCGGGAGCGCCGCGTTACGAAATCTTGGGGGAACCCAGGGCCCCTCCTCGAGGGGAGGGACCGAGGGCTAGGACCTCCTTCTCTTAAGAGTCACAGCTCGGGGATTCCAGAATCCGATTGCCAGCGGCTGCAACCCCGGGGCCGGGTGTCCAGCCAGCGCAGCGCGCGCGCCTAGGACTCACTGCCCCGCGCGCCCCGTGCGCCCCGCGCCATCCCCGGCCCCGGCCATGTCGTCCTACAGCCGCGTGGCGCTGGTGACCGGCTCCAACAAGGGCATCGGCTTCGCCATCGCGCGCGAGCTGTGCCGGCAGTTCTCCGGGGATGTGGTGCTCACGGCGCGGGATCCAGACCGGGGCCAGGCGGCCGTGAAACAGCTACAGGCCGAGGGCCTGAGTCCCCGCTTCCACCAGCTGGACATCGACGACCCGCAGAGCATCCGCGCGCTGCGCGATTTCTTGCGCAAGGAATACGGGGGGCTCAACGTGCTGGTCAACAACGCGGGCATTGCCTTCAAAGGTGCGGGGACCCCAGCTCCAGAGACATCCGGGAGCCCGGCACCAACCCGGGGCTCGGGGTGGATGCGCTCCGCCCTCGAGCTCCGGCCGGTTCCCCTTTTCCTAGCAGGCGCTTTGGATCACGGGCGCCGGGCAGAGCCGGCCGGCCTCGCCCTCCTCCAGCCGGCCTGTGCGGGCCTGTGTTCGGCCCCGGGCTCTCTCGGAATTGTCCGTAGCTGCACTTTGCAAGAAAATCGATCTCCTGGGAAGGGACCGCGCCCTGTTAAAAGCTCAGCTCGGGCCAGAAACTTTTTTTTTTAAGTTTGGGCCACACCCTGCGATGCTCAGGGGTTACTGCTGGCTCTGCACTTGGGAATCACTCCTGTTTTTTTGTTTTTGTTTTTGGAGCCACACCCGGTGACGCTCAGGGGTTACTTCTGGCTCTGCGCTCAGAAATCGTTCCTGGCTTGGGGGATTATATAGGCTGCCGGGGAATCGAACCGCGGTCCGCCCTGGGTTAGCGCGAGCAAGGCAGATGCCCTACCGCTTGTGCCACCGCTCCTGCCCCTGGGAATCATTCCTGGAGGGCCTCCGGGAACTGTATGGGATGCCGAGGGTCGGCTTCTTGCAAGGCAAGTCGCCTGCTCCGCTGCACCGCTAGATCGCTCCGGCCTCGGGCCAGAAGAACCTTTTGCTCTGTGCCAAGGGTTCCCAAGTTGCATTTGGGGCGGGGACTGGACTTGGAACCAGCCTCCTGCCAAGGGCGCATTTGTGGGTGCCAAGGGGCACCGGCTAGCGGCAGGCAGGAAATGAGCCGCGGGGCCGCAAGGAGCGCGCACTTGTGGATTTGGGACGAAGGCGGAGTTTTGATAGGCTCCGCCGGCTGGAAGGAAGCGACCAGCCGGGCTTCCCTCCGCCGGGGAACTTGTGAGCGCGCAATCAAACACACGCATGTTCTAAGAAGCATCTTCCTTAGCTCTAAAAACGTCAAATAAAATTACTGAACTAGAGCGATGGCGCAAGCGGTAGGGCGTTTGCCTTGCACGCGGCTGACCCAGGAAGGACCTGGGTTCGATCCCCGGCGTCCCATATGGTCCCCAGAGCCAGGAGTATAGCCAGGAGAACCCTGAGCGTCACTGGGTGTGCCCCCCTGAAAAAAAAATTAAAAGTGAGTAGAGGCCAAAGAGATAGCATGGAGGTAGGGCGCTTGCTTGCATGCAGAAGGACGGTGGTTCGAACCCCGGCATCCCCTATATATATAGTCTTCCGAGCTTGCCCGGAGCGATTTCTGAGCGCATAGCCAGGAGTAATCCCTGAGCGTCACCTGGCCCCCCAAAAATAGAATTAAAAGTGGGTGGGTAGGGCCCGGAGAGATAGCACAGCGGCATTTGCCTTGCAAGCAGCCGATCCAGGACCAAAGGTGGTTGGTTCGAATCCCAATGTCCCATATGGTCCCCAGTGCCTGCCAGGAGCTATTTCTGAGCAGACAGCCAGGAGTAACCCCTGAGCACCGCCGGGTGTGACCCAAAAACCAAAAAAAAAAAAAAGTGGGTGGGTGGGTAGGATCTGACTGAGCTCGATTCCTTTGGGAAATTTGCAGCTGGGCACACGGCTGCAAGCGGAGCCCGCTTGGTTGAAGAAAAGGAAAAATGATGAAACCAGGGTCTTCTTTCCCCCGACCCCGGAACCGCGGACACGCCCCTCTCTAGCTCCCCCACTTGGGCTCTGCCTGCCGGAGATTCAGGAATGGGACGCACATCGTACCCTTTGGTGGATTGACGGATGCACTGTCGCTTCCTTCCAGGAAACGGGGAGGAGCTCTGTTAGCCTGCCAGGCGCTAAGCGTGGGAGAGAAGGGGGGTGGGGTGGGCAGGTGGCATCAGTGCCCAAGTGCCTCCAATATTCTTTTAGTTGCATGGATCAGGATTCCCAGGCCGGCGCTTGTAGCTCAGTCTGTCCCCTGGGAATGGCAGGTTCTGGATACCACAGTTCAGATTTCAGCCCCCCACACACACATTCTGGGGATGGGCCCGAAAAGATTGTATCCCAACAAACCCTGCAGGTGACTCAAGATGAGCACCCAAGTTGGTGGCGCGACCCTGTTTTCTTTTTTTTCTTTTTTTTTTTTTTTTTTTTGGTTTTTGGTTTTTGGGTCACACCCGGCGGTGCTCAGGGGTTACTCCTGGCTGTCTGCTCAGAAATAGCTCCTGGCAGGCACGGGGGACCATATGGGACACCGGGATTCGAACAACCACCTTTGGTCCTGGATCGGCTGCTTGCAAGGCAAACACCGCTATGCTATCTCTCCGGGCCCGCGACCCTGTTTTTTAAGTTGGTTCAAAACTAAGCTCATGGACTGGAAGGATAGTACATTGGGGAGAGCGCTTGCCTCTGCACAACTGCGACCTGGGTTTCATCTCCGGCATCCCATATGGTCCACCGAGACTGCCAGGAGTAATAGAGTGTGGAGCCAGGAGTAACCCCTGAGCACTTAGGGATATTATCCCAAACCGAAAAATTATTAAATTTTAATTTATTTGATTTATTTAACTTAATTAATTAAATAAAAATAAAGCTCCTGGGCGGGAGTGATAGCACAGCGGGGAGGTGCTTGGAACTTGGGTTGTCTCCAACATCCCATAGGGTCCCCCAAGCACCACCAGCAGTGATTCCTGAGTGCAGAGCCAGGAGTAACTCTGGGGCATCACTGGGTGTGGTCCCCCCAAGCAAACACCCAACTGAGCTCGTTTCTCCCTTCCCCAGGTTCAGCACCACTGTCGTGAATTTCAGGGGGCCTGTGATGTGAATTTCAGGGAATCATAGGAGGTCACTTTCAGGGGTCTGTGTAATGTTCTGTTTGTCACCTTCTCTTTCAAAGTCAATGACCCAACGCCCTTTGACGTTCAGGCGGAGAAGACACTCAAGACCAACTTCTTTGCCACTAGGAATGTCTGCACTGAATTATTGCCCATTATGAAGCCACATGGTAAGTTCAGGGGTCAGGGTGCAGACTTTAGTGAGGTGATGGTGGACGGGAGGTCATGGTTCAGGAATCACTCAGGGACTGTGTGTGTGTGTGTGTGTGTGTGAGAGAGAGAGAGAGAGAGAGAGAGAGAGAGAGGAGACAGAGACAGAGATAGAGATAGAGATAGAGAGAAGGAGGAGGAGAAGGAGAAGACAGACTATACTGTAAAAACAGGCCGGTGAGGTGGCGCTAGAGGTAAGGTGTCTGCTTTGCAAGCCCTAGCCAAGGAAGGACCACAGTTCGTTCCCTGGCATCCCATATGGTCCCCCCAAGCCAGGGGCAATTTCTTTTTTTTTTTTTTTTTTTTTGTGGATTTTGGGTCACACCCGGCAGTGCTCAGGGGTTATTCCTAGCTCCACGCTCAGAAATCACTCCTGGCAGGCACGGGGGACCATATGGGACTCCGGGATTCGAACCGATGACCTTCTGCATGAAAGGCAAACGCCTTGCCTCCATGCTATCTCTCCGGCCCCATGCCAGGGGCAATTTCTAAGCACTTAGCCAGGAGTAACCCCTGAGCATCAAATGGCTGTGGCTCAAAAATGCCAAAAACAATTAACCAGGGTGTGTGTGAAGAAAGAGAGAGAAAGAGAGAGAAAACAGACAGACAAACTATACTGAAAAAAATCAATCAGGGTGTGTGTTGTGTGAGAAGACAGACAGAAGATCGTACTGCAGAATGCAGGAATCACTCAGGGATGCTATTTCTCTATAGGGAGTGGGGACACAGAAAACCTGATTGTTCTGTCTTTTCCTGGTGTTCCTGAAGTCAGTGTCTGAGGATTTCCTAGGCTGTGGTTGGTACTAGTTGAGCCTTTTTTATTACTGTTTAGACTCACTGAGTTTGATAGATTTCTATGGAACTTTCCCATCAGATTTCCTGAGAAACTGCTGAGCTGACATTGCTATAAGATACTGATGCCCACACAGTTAAGGTTAAGTCATGGAGCAGGCCGTTTCTTTGAGAGGGTGTAGGAGGTGGCATTGGGCTGTTGTAGTTCCTGCAGAAAGATGTAATCTGCTCTTTCACCCTTCTGAGAATTCCACAGAGAGATCAGCCAGGCTAACTGGTCCTTATTTTCTTTTGGTCTGTTCACAAATTCTTGTGACTATCTCTGCATCCCTTTCTTCTTGTACTACGTACACTTGGATTCATAGACTCAGAAAGTCCTAAAGTTTTTCTCCGGAAGTATCTTACTCCCACTCTCAAGTCTGATAAATTAAGAACTTTGCCCACCAATAGTTGGCGCATGTCTGCTGGCTGCAGGTTTGTGTGGGGCTGTCCTGAGAAGCCCTGTGGGCTTGGACCTCTGTCTTTGGGACAGGGAAGGGAAGGGAAGGGAAGGGAAGGGAAGGGAAGGGAAGGGAAGGGAAGGGAAGGGAAGGGAAGGGAAGGGAAGGGAAGGGAAGGGAAGGGAAGGGAAGGGAAGGGCAGGGAAGGGAAGCGAAGGGAAGGGAAGGGAAGGGAAGGGAAGGGAAGGGAAGGGAAGGGAAGGGAAGGGAAGGAGAATCCTGTAGGCCAATCAGAGGCCAAGAGAGCTGAAGGTTTGTTTGCTCCAGAATCTCAGAGATCCACTATAATTCCTAAGAACAAACAAGATCCTCTCCAGGGTGAAAAAAAATTTATTTATTTATTTATTTTTTTGGTTTTTGGGTCACATCCGGCAGCTCTCAGGGGTTACTCCTGGCTCCATGCTCAGAAATCACTCCTAGCAGGCTCGGGGACCATACAGGATGCCGGAACCCAAACTAATGACCTTCTGCATGAAAGACAAAAACACCTTAGTGGGGCCGGCGAGGTGGCGCTAGAGGTAAGGTGTATGCCTTACAAGCGCTAGCCAAGGAAAGGACCACGGTTCGATTCCCCAGCATCCCATATGGTCCCCCCAAGCCAGGGGCAATTTCTGAGTGCGTAGCCAGGAGTAACCCCTGAGCATCTAACAGGTGTGGCCCGAAAAACCAAAAAAAACAAACAAACAAAAAAAAAAACACCTTAGCTCCATACCATCTCTCTGGCCCCAGGGTGAAAATCTTACAAGTGGAAAAGATGCAAGGGGCTGTTCCCCCAACCCCACTCCTGCAAGGATCCTGGACAGTTTTGGGGAGAACTGCCAGCACCAGAGGAAGAAACTTGTCCGGGTGCAGGCACAGAGCCAGGGCGAAAGAGATGGAACATTTTTTGTGTGTTTGTTTAGGGCCATACCTAGCAATGACTCTGCACTCCTGGAGGTGCTCCAGGGACCTAAAGGGTGCCAGATCAAATGCTAGTCAATTGCATGGAAGGTAAACAGCCTTTCTCTTGTACTATCCTCTGGCCCTAGGGATGGATCTTTTAAATGCAAATTTAATCAAATACAGTTATAGAATTTTGCTCCTTCTGTTTGTTTTTTGGGCTATACCCTGTGGTACTGAGGGATGACTCCTGGCTCTTCCCTCAGAAATCACTCCTGTCAGATTCAGGAGGCCTATGGGCTGTGGGGATGAAATCCAGGTGAGCCATTTGCAAGACAAATGCCCTCCCCTCTATACTATCACTCTGTCTCCACTTTTTAAACCCGAAGGAGGACCACCACACTTGCTTCAACTTATTGACTCTATCTAGCCTCTTTCTAGGTTAGTACAAAGACTTTTTTTTTTTTTAATTTGGGAGAGTTTACACCTGGCTTAATGCTCAGCATTTTATGACAATACTCAGGGTTGGGGTTAAGTGGTGCTTGGGATCAAACCAGGGTTGGCCACATGCAAGGCAAGAGCCTTATCCCCTATCCTCTCTTTCCAGCCCTGTTTGTTTGAGGACCACATTGGCCACATTGGTTTTGTGTGTATCCCCATGGTGTTCAGGGGATACTGTGCAGATGGGGATCAAACCAGGGCCCCTGCAGGCAAACCATGCACTCAGTCCATAGTGCTCTCTTCCAGACCCCATCTCCTTTTTCTAGCTGCATCGTATTCACAGGGGTCCCATACCAGGATTTGTGGATTTTAAAGCCATGTTATTCAGTGGCTGTGGAGTAGCAAGAAACCTCCCACTTCTCCACCTGTAGTTTACACAGCCAGGAGACTGTTCAGCTGGCTGCGGTCCCAGGTTCCAGTTCAGGTTCCAGTGAAGTGCAGTCTCAGTGCCAGGTGATGTCCTGGGAACATAAAAGGTGCCTCTGGAAAGGGAGCGCTAGGCTTGTGCAGAGCAGGTGAATCAGTCTCTCAGCAGGTCCCTGCATAGCAACTCTGCACTTGATCTTAGTCAAAATGCCGAGAAACGATGCAATGACAGCTCTGAAAGCAGGAATCTCTTGTTTACAACATGTGAAGACTGTCTTTATGACTTTTTGTTTGTTTGTTTTTGGGCCACACCCAATGATGCTCAGGCTTTACTCCTGACTCTTCCCTTAGGAATCACTTCTGGTAGTGCTTGGTGGACCATATGGGATACCAGGGATTAAATCTGGGTGGGCCATGTGCAAAGCAAGCACCCTCCCCACTGTACTATCACTTAGGGCTCAATGTATTTTAGTAAATGTTGTTTCCCTGGAAGGCTGAACACTGGACATAATAAACTTTCTATCCATGTAATACCAACATGAAAACTCTATTTAGCTTTATAACATACCATTAAAAAACAAGGGGCCAGAGAGACAGAACAGGAGGCAAGGTGCTTGCCTGGTATGTACCATTGAGATTTGGGTTCCTGGCACCACGTATGGTTCCCCTGATCTCCACCAGGGGGGGGGGCATTCCTAAACACAGGATGAAAAATACTCCTAGGCACCACCAGGTATGGCCCAAAAACAAACTTCAAAAATGAAAGGGTTTTTTTTTTTTTGAGGGGGGGTGAGGGGGGAATCACACCCAGCAGTGCTCAGGGGTTGCTCCTGGCTCTATGCTCAGAAATCACCCCTGGCTTGGGGTGACCATATGGGGTGTCGGGATTTGAACCACCGTCCTTCTGCATGCACGGCAAACGCGTTACCTCTATGCTATCTCTCCGGCCTCAAAAATGAAAGATATTTAATAGTCCTGAGACATCTTAAGATATTTAAGGGTCAGCAGTTATGGTTCTTGCCATGTATGCACACAACCCGGGTTTGATCCTTAGTGCCTCATATGGTTTTTCTACTAACAGGGATCCCTGGGAGAAAAACAGACAGACGTATAGACAGACAGACAGACAGACTGACAGACCTCTATAACTTTATAACATCACATCACAAACAGGTTGCAAACAAACTCTTCTTGAGCTGATGCTGAGTAAATGGAACAGTTACACAGATATATCACTAGGGGGAGCTACCTAAAACTTTAGAGCTGAGTTAAATTTACTTTTTGCTTTTTGCTTTTTGGGCCTCACAGATGGTACTCAGGGCTTACTCCTGGGTCTGGAATCCCTCAGGAATCACTCGTAGTGGTGCTCAGGGAACCCTATGGGATGCCATGTATCGAACCTGTGTCAGTCATGTGCAAGACAAATGCCCAGCCCACTGTTTTATGGTTCTGACCCAAGAACTATATTTTGGAAAATGGGAATCCACCGGATCTGAATAGTCTGCGGGGCTGGGTGCTGTCTCTCCAGGCTTTTTGGATTCATCTGACTGTTGAGGTCCCCACAATGGATTCTCCCATTCCCAGAAATAGCCTCAGCCCAGAAAAAACATCTTTATCCCAAGTTTTTATTTTCATCAAAGGAGAAGTATGACTCCCAAAATCATTATTTTTCCCTTCCCCTTTTATTTATTTTTTTGGGGGGTCACACCTGGCAGCTCTCAGGGGTCACTCCTCGCTCTATGCTCAGAAATCACTTTTGGCAGGCTCAGGAGACCATATGGGATGCCAGAATTCGAATCACCATCCTACATGCAAGGCAAATGCTTTACCTCCATGCTATCTCTCCAGCCCCCTTCCCCTTTTGAATTGAAGGGTCTCTTGCAGCTACAGTCCTGGAAATTAAACAGTTTAGAAAGTAGTGAAGACTAAAATACAGAATTTGGAGGGGGGTTGGTGCCACACCCAATGGCTCTGAGCTCAGAAATCATTCCTGACAGGCTCAGGGGACCATGTGGGATGCTGAGGATCAAACCCAGGTCAGTCCTATGTAGGATGTGTGCGAGGCAAACGCCCTACTGCTGTACTGTCACTCCAGACCCTAAAATACAGAATTAAATCCAACTTTTGTGTAGCTAGGGAGCCATAGTACAGTGGGGAGGGTGCCTGCCTTATACACAATCTATGTGGATTCGATGCTTGGCACCCTATACGGCCCCTGGATAAGTCAGGAGTGATCCCTGAACTCAAAGTCAAGAGTAAGCCCTGAACACTGCTGGTGTAGCCCCCCAAAATTAAAAATATAAGGAAAGCTAGCCAATCCAAATTGGAAGAAATATTACAAATATTACTCCAGCCCCTTTAGAGGCTGGAGCACTAGTACAGTGGGGAAGCATTTGCCTTAATCATAACTCTTGGTTCAATCCTTGGTATTCTATATGGTCCCCTGAGCACTGCCAGGAGTAATCCCTGAGCATTTTGTTATGTGGCACTAAAACAAAAAAAAAAACAAACAACAACAACAAAAAAAAACCAAGGAAAAAAATGACCTTGGGTCTGCAGTGATAGCACAATGGGTAGGGTACTTATGCCACTGACTAGGTTTGATCATTGCCAGGAGTGATCACTGAGTACCAGGGAGGGATAAAGAGAGAAAAAGAAGAGAAAAGGGAGGGAGGGAAGGAATGAAGGAAGGAGGAAGGAAGGAAGGAAGGAAGGAAGGAAGGAAGGAAGGAAGGAAGGAAGGAAGGAAGGAAGGAAGGAAGGAAGGAAGGAAGGAAGGAAGGAAGGAAGGAAGGAGGGAAGGAGGGAAGGAGGGAAGGAGGGAAGGAAAAAAAATTTTAGCTGAAGCTCAGGGAATCATGTAGAGTTTGGGTTTTATCTTTTCTCTCTGGCCAGTGAGCACTGTCCCCAGATCCCAGGGCGGGTGTGAGACCCTCCACCCCGACAGCCTGTGCTGACACCCCTGCTCTGTCTGCCCCATTCCAGGCCGGGTGGTGAACATCAGCAGCCTGCAGGGTTCCCGCGCCCTGGACGGCTGCAGCGAGGAGCTGCAGGAAAAGTTCCACAGTGCCGCCCTCACCGAGGAGGACCTGGTGGACCTCATGAAGAAGTTTGTGGAAGATGCCAGAAACGAGGTGCACGAGCGGGAGGGCTGGCCCAGCTCGGCCTACGGGGTCTCCAAGCTGGGGGTGACGGTCCTGTCCAGAATCCTGGCGAGGCGTCTGGACGAGAAACGGGAGGGAGACCGGATCCTGTTGAATGCCTGCTGCCCTGGCTGGGTGAAGACAGACATGGCCGGGGACCAAGGCACCCGGACCCCGGAGGAGGGCGCCGACACTCCCGTTTACTTGGCCCTGTTGCCTCCAGATGCCACCGAGCCACAGGGCCAGCTGGTCCGGGACAGAGTGGTGCAGCCCTGGTGACAGTGGGTGCTGGGTGCTGCTTGTCTAATAAATGTGACCCAGCAGAGCTGACATGGTGTGGGTTCTGCGTCTGCTCTGAGCATGCTGGGGTGGTCGGTTCCAAGGGAAAGAAGAATCTGGAAGGGAGATTGGCAAGGGCCAAGGCCATAGAGATGGAGCCAGTGGGTGTGCCAGTTGGTGCTCCATGATAGCATCAATATTCATCCCCCAATACCCAGTGTTGGAGTCAGGAAGTCAGGATTAGCTTCCGGCCATGCTCCCCCAGGAGAGTGGGACTCGGTGGTCTTCTGAGAAGTGTGGTTTTGAGGACTCCGTCTCTGAACCCTGACCCTGGAATTCCGTTCAGTCCTCTACATATCTGCTGCTAGTTGCTTCTGTT
Organism: Suncus etruscus; assembly: GCF_024139225.1. Taxonomy (NCBI): domain Eukaryota; kingdom Metazoa; phylum Chordata; class Mammalia; order Eulipotyphla; family Soricidae; genus Suncus; species Suncus etruscus. The sequence continues at coordinate 40,280,403 of NC_064860.1, read as the reverse complement.
TTGTTTTGTTTTGGTGGGGCGAGTGGGGGTTTGGATTATACCCAGGAGTGCTCTGGGTTTATTCTTGGATCTGTTTATTCTTTATTTTGGGGGATCATTCCTGGCAGGGATCAGGGGACCACCTGTGATGTTGGGGGTAACATCCAGGTTTGCTGACTGTAAAGTAAGTTCCTTATTGCTGTACTGTCTCTAGTTGCTTTTTTGAGACTCAGGGATTTGTTTTTATTTTTTGGTTTTATTTTTTGGTTTGTTTGTTTTTTTGGTTTATGGGCCACACCCAGCCAGGGTTTACTCCTGTCTCTGTGCTCAGGAATCAAACTTGGCAGGCTCTGAGGACCATATAAAATGCCTGGGATTGAACCTGGGTCAGTCACATGCAAGGCAAGTGCCCTACTCACTGTGATATCCCTCTGGCCTGAGGATAAGGGATTTATCCCAGTATCTGATTTATCCCCATGCTAGGAAATCTACTGATTCTGAGTACATTTTATTTTCTTTATTTTTGGGGGGAAGGAAGTGAACACACCCAGCAATGCTCAGAGGTTGCTCCTGGCTCTGAGCTCAGAAATTACTCCTGGTGGGTTTGGGGGATCATATATGATACCAGAAATTGAACCCAACTAGGCCACAAGTAGGGCAAATGCCCTCTCCTCAGTGCTATGGCTCCAGCCCAATAATCTGTCCCTGCTGAGCTGATAAGATGACCCTGCAGATGCTCTGGGATACCTTGCATGGTCCCTAATAACAGATAGCAAACACCTTCACTACTATCAGATGAAATGTCGGAGCAGGGGAATAGTACAGCAGGGAGGGTGCTTGCCTTGTCCATGGTCGATCCAGGTTCTACCCCCAACACTACAGATGGTCCCCAAAGTCCTATCAGAGGGTGATCCCTAAGCACAGAGCCAGGTGTAAGCCCTGAACATCACTGTCTGTGGCCCAAAATTTATACATGCCCCACACATACACACACGTGCATGGGCACATACACACACCATACATAGTCAAATCATCTTGCAAAGATGGCATTTTGAAACTAACCTCTTAGGTTCTGGTTCTATTCATTAGAAACAATAAATATTTGGTGCTGGAGTGATAGTGCAACAGGTAAAGCGCTTTCCTTGTACACAGTTGACTCTGGCTTGACCCCTAGCATCAGAGTCCCCAGGGCTATGAGTGAGTTATCCCTGAGTGCAGAGCTAGGAGTAAGCCCTGATCACCACTAGAGGGCGCCCAAATCTTCCCCACCTCATTAAAAAAAATATAATAAAATCTTGAGTTTTTTTTTTTAACTTTTTTTTTTTTTAAGAGTTTGGTTTTGATTTTTTGGTCACATCTGACTGTGCTCAGGTTACTCTTGGTTCTGTGCTCAGAAATCCCTCCTGGAGGCTAGAGTAGTCCTAGAGTGGGTAGGGAATTTCCCATTCATACAGCCTACCCAGGTTCAATCCCCAGCATCTCATACGGTTCCCCCGAGCCCACCAGGAGTGATTCCTGAGTGCAGAGCCAGGAGTAACCCCTGAAGCACAGCTGGGTGTGGCCAAAATAAACAAATAAAATCCTGGCAGGGTTGAGGACCATGAGGGATGCCAGGTATCAAATGTGGGTCAGCTGCACTGCAAGGCAAAAATCCTCTCCACTGTGCTATCGCTCCAGCCCAAAAGGGTCTTATTAAAGATGACACATAATAGCAGGTCGCACAACACCAGGAATAAACATCTATGATTCGTAGAAAAGTCAGCTGATGGGATCCCTGGTGTGGGGAGTTTAGGTGAGAAGTATCATCATCACCTGGTGATGTTCTCACTGGTCACATCACAATGGCAGATAGGAGGCTAACCCTGCTTTCCATTCAGAACCTGTAGAAGACAGAGGAACAGGCACTGATTGTGCGGAGCAGGATTGCACAAGGGACCCTGGTATTTCTGGCCAGTCAGAAATCTCTTATCTCTCTGACTTGCACAATAGCACTGAGAACCCTCTTGCCTAACTACAGAAACCTGGCCAGAAAATAGATGGGCTCCGAAGAAATATTAGGGAAGTATCCCGTGTTTTTTGTTTGTTTGTTTGTAGGAGCTCACACCCAGCAGGGGTTACTCTTGGCTCTGTACTCAGGAATAACACCTGGTAGTGCTTGGGAGATCCTACGGGATGCTGGGGATCAAACCTGACAGTGAGAAGGCAAATGTCCTCCCCGCTTGTTGGTAGAGGCCTTTGGATTGGTCCTCATATTGCCTTCTGATTAGATGTCTCTCAATTGGTTCCTCTGGGTTTCCTGTTAAAAAAATGTTTCCCCATGGCCTCCTTATCTGGTCTTTACCCCTCCCTTTGGGGTGGGCTTTGTTTATCCCATTAAAGGCTACTCAGGCAGCCTGGAGGAGCAGCTGACACCTTGGCTCATAGTGGTGTGAGTTTCTGGCCTGCAATACATTCCCAACTGTGTGTGGATTATTTCCTGTGTCGGAATTGCTGCCTGATCTGCGTCTCTTGTCCTACCTGGACCTGGAGCATAGGAATCCCTCTCCCTCTCTGCGGATTGTGGGATGCACAACCCGCCATTCAACACCACTGTACGATCCCTCTGGACGCCAGGCACCCCAGTTTTATTTTTTTTTACCCAAGTTTTATTTTGCATGTGAAATCAGCCGAGATTGCCATAAATGGTCTCTTTGTGAACAGATTGCTTAGCACCTAAGCTTGTTTCTGAGGGAAAGTTTTCCTTTTAACCTTTACGAGAGAGAGAGACAGAGACAGAGACAGAGAGACAGGGAGAGAGAGAGAGAGAGAGAGAGAGAGAGAGAGAGAGAGAGAGAGAGAGAGAGAGAGAGAGAGAGAGAGAGAGAGAAGGATGGACAGTGGTTCATTCCATCAAGTTTTACCCAGACTTTGGGGGGGGGATGGGAATTAACAATGGTTCATTCCATCAAGTTCTACCCAGACTTTGATGACTGGGACCCCATTTCAGGGACCCCATTCTGTTCAAGCAATTTAATGTGACTGTCTAGCTCTGTTCAGGTGGAAGCTGAGTGATTTCCAACCTGTTCGTCTCTGCTCAGCTCTGGGTCATCCAGCTGTCCTGCCTCTATGGCCTTTAGTTTTCCTAGTTCACCTTGTACGCTGGTGGCTTGAAACTGAAAGGAATCTAACAAATTTCATGGTATGATATAGTTGGGATAGGGAAGTAGGGGGCTTCGATTTGGGGTAATGTTTAAAAGAAGAGGACAAACATTCGGAATTGGCAACCCAGGATGTACTCAGTCACATGCTACCTTCATTTTCCAACCATGTTTTACACACCAGTTCTTGGACAAGATTCTAATACTGTTTCACACAGGAAATAAAGACTCACAGAAGTGGTAAACTTGCCAAAGGATAAACAGAGCCAACAGCGGGGGGTGCTAGGCAAGTTGTCTCAAAGGGACAATGCAGGTATTCCCAGGGCCTGTCCCCAACATGCTGCTCCCACTTTTCCAGGTCAGCACTGCTAAGGCCAATCCCCACGCACTCTGCCATCTGGCTGCATAATAGGTCCCCTTCACCTACTGAACTGTGACAAGGATTGTGCCAGGTCAGCATCAGGAGTGGTGATGCAATGCAGAGAGTGGCAGGTGACAATGAGCCCTTGCAAACTGCAGCACAGCCTCAGAGTGGGTGCAGCGCCCCTGACTAAACTCCAAGCCCTTTTATGGGAAATGGGAAGAGTAGAATCAGCTGTAGAGAGGAGTGTCCGGTAACTGAGCTCAGACACTCAGTGAGCTGAAGCCTGGTCCAACTTTCTAGAAAGGAAGTGGGCAGGGGGGCCTGCATCAGAGAAAGTGGTCTTACCAGCTATGCCTACTTTGGTGTTCAAAGTGTTTGGAAGAAAGTTCTAACTTGTTTTTTTTTTTTTTTTTTAATATTTTTATTTAAGCACCATGATTACAAACATGTTTGTAGTTGGGTTTCAGTCATAAAAAGAACACCCCACCCCCTTCACCAGTGCAACTTTCCCACCACCAATGCTCCCATCTCTTTCTTCTCCTATCCCCTTGCCTTGCATGCAACAGATCTAGGTTTGATTCTCAGCATCCAATATGGTCTTCTGAGCACAGAGCCAAGAGTAGTCACTGAGCATTGTTGGGTATGGTTCCCCAAAGGACAGTTCTGATTTATACTAAATCTCCCCTGCCCTAATGTTTCTGAGACTTTCACAAGCTGACCATTCTATTTGTAAGTCTTTTTTTTTTTTTTTTTGGGGGGGGGCACATCTAGTGACGCTCAGGGGTTACTCCTGGCTATGCGCTCAGAAGTCGCTCCTGGCTTGGGGGACCATATGGGATGCCGGGGGATTGAACTGTGGTTCGTCCTAGGCTATCGCTGGCAAGGCAGACACCTTACCTCTAGCACCACCATGCCGGCCCCTATTTGTGAGTCTTAAGCAGATAAACTAGCTTTATTCAAATGGCAAAAAAAAAAAAAAAAAAAAAAGAATTGACCCATGCAAATAGATTTCTTTTTTTGTTTGTTTTTTGGGCCACACCCAGCGGTGCTCAGGGGTTACTCCTGGCTGTCTGCTCAGAAATAGCTCCTGGCAGGCAAGGGGGACCATATGGGACACTGGGATTAGAACCAACCACCTTTGGTCCTGGATCAGCTGCTTGCAAGGCAAATGCCGCTGTGCTATCTCTCCGGGCCTGCAAATAGATTTCTTTTTTTTTTTTCTTTTCTTTTTTTTTGGTTTTTGGGCCACACCCGGCGGTGCTCACGGGTTACTCCTGGCTGTCTGCTCAGAAATAGCTCCTGGCAGGCACCGGGACCATATGGGACACCGGGATTCGAACCAACCACCTTTGGTCCTGGATCAGCTGCTTGCAAGGCAAACACCGCTGTGCTATCTCTCCGGGCCCGCAAATAGATTTCTTATAAGAAGGAACTGTTCTTTTATTCCTTTTTAGGCTACACCCAGCAGTGCTCAAAGATTACTTCTGGCTTTGTGCACAGAAGTTACTCTGGGCAGGTTCGGGGAAACATATGGGATGCTGAGGAACAAAACGGGTCAGTTGTGAGCAAAGCTGTTCTATCACCCTGACCCAAGTGCCCAGGTACTCAGTACTCAGTTCTTAATATATTCTGTCATATATATATATATATATATATATATATATATATATACACATATACATATATACACCATATATATGCCATATATAATCAATCTTTTTTAGTTTTTAGGTTTTGGGCCACATCCGGTGATGCTCAGGGGTTACTCCTGGCTGTCTGCTTAGAAATAGCTCCTGGCAGGCACAGGGGACCATATGGGACACTGGGATTCGAACCAACCACCTTTGGTCCTGGTCTGTTTGCAAGGCAAATGCCGCTGTGTTATCTCTCCGGGCCCCCATATTGTCCATCTTAATGATCAATGAAATTCTTTTTCTAAGGATTTGCATCCAGTTTGTTTATGTTAATTTCCCACCCAGCCTAGAATTTATGAGATGGGTGATATAAGTGGATAAGTGGTATCTTAATGTCAATTAGACTGACTTTCCCTTTCTATAGGGACGATAGCTGTTATTTCATTTTTATAGTTCAGTATAGTTATGAAAATGTGACTAGCATTTGAGGAAGCTAAAAATTAATCACCAGTGTGTTTGTAAAAACATGAAAATTGGGAAATTTATTTTCATAAAATCTTCATTAGGAAATCAACTTTCATGACATCTTTTTCTCGTAGTTTAATTTTCTAGTTTTCCTTAACTTATTTTTGGGAGGGGAGCCACACCTGTCTATGTTCAAATATTACTCCTGGAAGGGCTTGGGGAATGAACCTAGGTCAGTTGTGTGCAAGGCAAGTGCCTTACCCCATCTAGTAACTCTCGGTCCCCTTGACTTCTACTTTTGTGAGGGAGAGATTTTGGGCCACACCTGGTGGTATTCAGGTCTTGATCTTTTTTTTTTTTTTTTTTTTTTTTTTTGCTGGGGCTCAAGGGGACCCCAAGGCCTTGTCATGATTTTGAAGAGTCCTGCAAAGCGAGAGTTTTCTTGTCGCTGCTCAGATAAGTTTTTTGCTTCTCTTGGGTTTGAACCTTTATTTTCATTTTAATGCCAAGATGCCTCCAATTGCAACTCCTTTGCTGCATCAAAGCCCACTTGACCACAAGCACATAAGCATCCAGGATCTAAAATCATCTAGGTCCAGTCCTGGCCCAGGAGACTTCCACAGGAGAATGTCTACACTATGACCACGGCCAAAAAGGCAGAACTCTGGACAGGAGACAGTTTCAAGACTCACTTCCTGGATCTATACCCCCTTGGAGCGTGAAGACAACTGTGTGGAGAAATGCACTATCTCTTCCCAGGAAATGAACTTTTCTGCTCCTTCAAAGTGCTTGGTCACCCCAGGAGTGGAGTAAAAGGAAAATGTGTCTCATCAGCAAGGAGAGGGTTGGGGGCACAAGGACCCAAAAGAAAAAAATGAGGGAGAGATACTGGCTCCATGTGCCAGTAGGAAAAATTTTCTCAAAGGAAATAAAATAAGAAGGAAGGAAGGAAGGAAAAAGAAAGGAAGGAAGAAAGGAAGGAAAGGAAGGAGGGAGGGAGGGAGGTAGGAAGGTCTTGATCTTGGCTCTACACTCAGGGATTACTCCTGGTAGATTTGGGGGACATATAAGATTCAGATGATTGAACCCTACATGCCCTACCCTCTGAACTATCACTTTGACCCTCAGCTTTTTGTTGTTGGTTTGTTTTTTTTTTTTTTTTGAGTCTCACCCAGTTGCACTCAGGGGATTCTCCTGGTTCTGCACTTAGAAATCGCTCCTGGTGGGGCCGGGCGGTGGCGCTGGAGGTAAGGTGCCTGCCTTGTCTGCGCTAGCCTAGGACGGACCGCGGTTCGATCCCCCGGCGTCCCATATAGTCCCCCAAGAAGCCAGGAGCAACTTCTGAGCGCATAGCCAGGAGTAACCCCTGAGCGTCACAGGGTGTGGCCCAAAAACCAAAAAAAAAAAAAAAAAAAAAAAAGAAATCGCTCCTGGCAAGCTCAGGGGAACATATGGGACACCTGGATTCAAACCACTGTTCGTCCTGGATCTACTGCTTGCACGGCAAATGCTCTACCTCTGTGATATCTTTCTGGCCCCAACCCTCAGCTATTTTTGTTGTTGTTGTTGTTGTTGTTATTTTTTCGGTTTTTGGGGGGGTTCACACCCAGCAGCGCTCAGGGGTTACTCCTGGCTCTACGCTCAGAAATTGCTCCTGGCAGGCTCGAGGGACCATATGGGATGTCAGGATTCGAACCACCGTTCTACTGCATGCAAGGCAAATGTCCTAACTTCATGCTATCTCTCCAGCCCCAACCCTCAGCTATTTTTTAAGAGTATTCCTAAAATGACACTTAGAAAATTATATCAAAGTGGTGGTACAAGTGGTAAGGCGTCTGCCTTGTGTGCATTAGTCTAGGATGGACCGTGGTTCGATCTCTCAGCGTCCCATATGGTCCCCAAGCCAAGAACGATTTCTGAGCGCATAACCAGCAGTCACCCCTGAGCGTCACTGGGTGTGCCTCAAAACAAACAAAAAAATTTTGGATACTGGGTCTAGGCCAGTTAGAAATAAAGGCAGAATCTGAATCTTTGCTAGGTCAGATATGCAGCATCTTAAGTCATTAAAGTAATATTGGTATTTGGGTTCCGAATGATAGCACATCTGTAGGGCATTTGCCTTGAATGCAGCTGACCCAGGACGAACCAGGCTTGGATCTCCGGCATCCCATATGGTTCCCCTGAGCCTGCCAGGAGTGATTTCTGAGCACAGAGCCAGAAGCCTGAGCTCTACTGGGTGTGGCCCAAAACATAAAAAAAGATCTTGATGTTTGGAAGAAGTTGGCCAATCCCCTTGGAAACCATATGCAAGCTATATGCCCTTTTTTCCGCTTTGTTTCTGTTTGGGGCTACATCGAACAGTTCTCAGGAGCTTTTCCTGCTTTGTGCTAAGAAGTAATCCCTGACAGTGCTCAGGGAATCATAAGGAATGCTGAGGATTTGAGCAGTGGTCAGATAGATAAAAGTCAAGTGCCAGGGCTGAAGCGATAGTACAGTGGGTAGGGTGTCTGCCCTGCATGCAGCTAACCCAGGTTTAATCTGACATCCTATATGGTTCCCTGTGCACCACCAGGGAGTATTTCCTGAGTGCACAGCCAGGAGTAACCTCTGAGTGGATATGGCCCAAAACAAACACCCCCCCCCAAAGTCAAGTGTTTTAATTGCTGCACTCTCTAGAGAATGCTATTATACTCGTCCTACAGAAATGTGCATACAGGGCCAGAGTGATAGTACAGTTGGTAGGGTATTTACCTTGCATACAGCCAACCTAGATTTAATCCCAGGCATTCCACATGAGCCTACCAGGAGAGGTCCCTGGGCACAGTGCCAGAAATAATCCCAGAGCATCACTAGGTATGACCCTCCCAAATATATATATACACTACATAAAAACATGTGTATATATACATGTTACATAATACATATATATATACTACATTAAAAATATATAGGGGCCAGAGCAATAGCACAGCAGTAGGGCATTTGCCTTGCATGTGGCTGATCTAGGACAGACCTGGTTCAATCCCTGGCATCCCATATGGTTTCCCAAGCTAGAAACAATTTCTGAGCGCATAGCCAGGAGTAACCCGAGTGTCACCGGGTGTGGCCCCCAAACAAACACACAACACACATACACACCCACACACACATATACACACTACATAAAAATGTTCCATACAATATCAGAGTATTTACAGATTTTCAGGGACTGCCTACTGACCTCCACCCTACATCTGAACTTTCCTCAGGGATCATCAAAGGCTAAATTGGCAGAGGCCTCTTCTGGAATGATAGCCTCTATGGACAGCTGGCATTGCTTGGGTTGGCAGGAAGCCCCAGCAGGGCTTCAGGATGCTCCAGCCCAACTCTTGATCTCAAAGATGCCTGGCGCCTTGCAGCTGTCAGCCAGGTTGGGTGGGTCTGGTCACTGGGTCCTGAGGCTGCTGAGGGTGCATGAAGCAGCCAGAGCTTATCTGGAATCTAAAGAAGACTGGGGGAGTTGACGTATCTCCTTTCTGCATCTAAGGGCACATTATAAAGTTCCTTCCCGGATCCTTTCTGAGGATCAGAAAGGTTGGACAGTGGAATCTCAACCAGAATCCTCTGCCCCAGTCTGTTGGAAAGGCTCATTGGTTCTGTCACTTCCCCCAGGGTGTGACCAGGATGTAAAGGGTGGGGTGAGTTAGATGCCATTCACCTTTCTTGTACCCCAAGGTTCTCCCTGTTTTCATAACCTCCTTGTATTTAGATAGGCTGCTTACTGACTGCTGTACCCTCACATCTGGGTGCTGACTGCTGTACCCTCACATCTGGTTGTCTCAGAGCTGAGTGAGTGCCAGGCAAAGGGTTTCCCTGCCAACCAGTGACAGGCCTATCAGGGTGCAGCCTGCTAGGGTGGGAGCTTGGGGCTTCAAGCCAAAAACTGCATTTTTTTTTAATTTTTGGTTTTTGGGTCACATCTGCAACGCTCAGGGATTACTCCTGGCTCTACAGTCAGAAATCTCTCCTGGCCGGCTGCATCTTCTTCCAGGAAGCACAAGATTAATATTTAGAGCTGGAGGCGAACCATCTAACCACGCCCCATTTGTAGAGGGCCCGCCCTAGCCACGCCCCAAATAAAGCCCCGCCTTCCACCCCACCCTAAGCTAGTCTCCCTTTGCCCCCTTTTCGCATAAGTCCCGCCTCCTCTCTCCGTGGATTGGCCAGAAAGCCCTAGACTACGCCCTACGCAAAAAGATCCGCCTTGTCCACGCCCCCTTGAACTCTGGGCCCGCCTTCAACCCCGCCCTGCTCTCCTAGGCCCGCGCTCGGCCACGCCCTACGCAGTAGGATGATTTGCCCTGGACATGCCCCCTTATAGCTAGGTCCGCCTTCAACCCCGCCCTGCTCTCCTAGGTTCGCGCTCGGCCACGCCCTATACAAGGAAGATCCGCCTTGACCACGCCCTCTGCGCGCGTGATTCCGCCTTTAACCCCGCCTCTCTAGCGTAACCCCGCCCCGTAAGGAAGACTCGCCCCAGACCACGCCCACTCTCACATAGGCCCCGCCCCTCCCGTCCAGTCCGTGGCCGCTGGGCCTCTGGAGCTCCGCTTCTTCCGCTCCGCGCTTGCCGTTCGTTCTGCCGGGCCGGGCCGGGCCCGTCGCCTCCCGGCCGGCTTCTCGGCGCTCCACCTGGGCCCGCCGCCGCCGGTAAGCCGCGGGTGGGGAGTCGTGGGTGTCAGGGCGTCCTCCAGCCCGGGCTGCGCAGCTTTCAGGCGGCGCCCGGAGGGAGGGGCGGGCCCGGGGCGCAGGTGGCCGGCTGCTCCGGGAAGCTCGGCCCGGCCGGGCCTCGGCCGGCGCTGCTGCAGCGCACAGTGCGGGGAGCCGCTCCGGGGGTGCTGCTCGTGGGCCTGGGATCTCCCCTAACCCGAGGCAGGACCAGCCGGGGTCCCCTGCCCTCCCCGAGGCCCAGCGGTGCTGCCCCATGCCCTGCAGGGAGAGGTCCGGGGAGTCCTACGGCCTTCCCCGGGCTCCCCTCCCTGCCAAGGCGGGGACCCTGAGTGCGCACCTGTCTTTGTCTTCTGGGCCGGGCCGGGCCTTCGAACCCCTTGACCGGCTTTGGAAGACACCCTCAGACTCTCCCCTGTAGAAGGAATGGGCCGCAGTGCTCCCTTCTTGTCCACCTGCCCCTGTCATCACCACCCCACTACCCCCCGTTGCTTGCTGCTCCCCCAGACATTGCCATGTCCCCAGGTGTTTTCCTAACCGAGCACAGCTGCCACTGCACACTTAGCCCAAGCTTTTCGAGGATGCTGGGTTGGTTGTTTTTTGTTTGTTTTCCCCTTTTCTGGCAGCGTGAAAAAGGCCAGCATACTTCTCTTTCCCCAAAGTCTCTACCCATGTAGGTAGGGTCTTCAGTTCCCCCCGAATCCTTCTACTCCCACTTGCTATTTTGTTTTGGGGCTGCACCCATCGCTCAGGGTTTCTTCCTGGCTCTGAGCTGAAGGATCACTCCTGGAGCTCTCTGGGGATGAACTGTACATACTGGGTGCCAGAGATGAAATTCAGGTTAGCTGTGGGCAAGGCAAAAACACCTACACACACACCCACACACATTGCAATGAAGACTCCCGCTCTGAAAGTCAGGTCTCCTTGCATTGGTTCAGTCAACCAACTGGAGCTGAGTGCTTCTGCACTTGGAGCGAGATTCAGAGTAGCTCTGTATTTGTTCCTGACAGGAGTTCTTGCCCCCACTCCCAGCATTTTTCACTCATTGTTTGTGTCTTTGCGTCATTGTTTGTGTCATTGTGGTTGCATCCACTTCCCTTCTGGCATCCCATAGGGTCCCCGAGACTGCCAGGAGTGATTTTTTTTTTTTTTGATCTGTGTCTTTGTGTTTGGGCCACACCCGGTGGCGCTTAGGGGGCCATAAGGGATGCTGGAAATCGAACCTAGGTCTGTCCTGCTTTGACCATGTGCAAGGCAAAAGCCCTATCAGTATGCTATCTTTACTTCCCTGAGCTAGGAGTAACCACCGAACACTTAAAGGTGTGGCCCCAAAATAAGAGATGTTGAATAGGGGAACTGTCCATTTGACCTTTAGCATTCTGGCCCTGACTGTTGTGTCTATCAGTAACTTGCTTGGGGACCCGCTGGGAATTTTCTGGGAGGGCCTTTCTTTAGATCCTCATCTTGTGGTCGATATCACTCCCTTTCTCAGGACTCTGTGCAGACATGGTGAATTTTCTAGACCTCCTCCAGAAGACTTGCGTAGTGGTGCAAGTCACATGCCCCATTTGGAAATAGTGGCGCTTGCTTGCATGACAATTGCCAGACATGCCTTGGGAATTTAGCACCAGGTTGGACGATTGGCCTCAGGGGCCAGCGGGAATACTGAATGACCCTGGCTGTTGGTGTGTGCCATGAGCTGGGTGCCACTTTGCCACACACACACACCCAACATGCATTTTCATGGCCTGGAACTCCTGCCTTTGTGACCCTGGCATGCCAATCCTGGGGTCCCTGGGGTCCCTGTCTCTCCTCTTGTCTGTTCTTCAAGTAACTTCCTGCTGCCTTTTGGTACCATGTGATCCCGTTACATTTCAACAACTCATTTAGATATTTCCTCTTTCTCGGACTGGGGAACACGAGTCTGAAAGCAAATGCCGACACAGAAAATAATTCACTCAAGGTTGAAGAGAATAAAACAGGTTCAGGAAACTTCCACCACAAACTTTCCACTTACTGGCCAAAGATACCAGCAGGGAGATAGGCTAGTTGTAGAACCAAAACCACAAGAGCTTCTCCGTATGACATGAAAGTGAAAGACCTAGCCCCTTGGGTGGAGAACAGGTAGGGGAAGGGGACCAAACCTGAGGTACTCCCAGTCCATGAGTGACAAGCATCAGCAAGGAAGAATTATCCTGAATAGAGTGAAAAACCAGTTAGTCCCAACAGGCTTTGGCCTGAAAGATCAGTGTCAGTCCTCTTTGTTTTGGTTCAGTTATTGGGCCACAACCTGAGGTGCTCAGGGCTTACTCCATCCTCTGTGCTCCAAGAGACCCTATGTCAGTGATGGCTAACCATTTTGAGTCCGAGTGCTCAAACTGCTGTACAAAACCAAAGAATTAACTCAAAGTGCCAGCACATCAGTTAAACCTTAATAACAAGATTTTAGTATCTAAAAATTCTTTATAAATTATATAAATTTATTAATTGTGGACCTCCCACATTCTAGTTGCAAGGCCTTCACGTGCCACAGCTGGCACGCCTGCCATAGGTTCACCATCGCTGCCCTATGTGGCTCAGTGGCTTGGGTCTGGGTCAGCCACTCACAAGGCTGGCTCTTTTTTTTCTGACTCTCCCTAGCTCCTTGTCCTATGCTTAAACCTTTTCCTTGGGCTCAGACTGGGCTTGGAGTAATCAGAGGATCCAGATTCTCAGAAAAGCCCAGGGGCCGGATGTTGGCATCCCAGGATATAGCACCTGCATTCCTGGCTTGCCTGAAGGCTGATTCACTCCTTGCATTACCAAAGCCACCAGGCTGACTTCCTACTCCTGCCCTGCCCCAGGCTCCCACCACCACCTCTCACCCCTTTATTTCTCACAAACCTCCCAACCCCCCTCTCTAATAGCAACAGAAATAGCTAGGACCCCTCGACTCTCCTAACTTTGGGTGGCTTTAAACTTGAGAAGAAAAACTGCCACCTCTTTCTCCTTCCTCTCCATATATTTTTAAAAGTGTGAAGGTATTTCCAGCAAGAGGGATTAGCCTTCCAGAGGAGGATTATGCGATGGTACAGTGAGGGGGTACGTGTCTGACAGTGTGTGCATGTTCTGGGGAGCCCACTCCCCAAGACAAAGGCCCTCTTGGTTAGAGTAACTTTAGCAACAGGCAACTCAGAGGCGCTGTGCTAGGTGTGTTCAGAAGTTTTTAGGGGCCCTGCAGGAAGCCATCAGAAAGCCCCTGGAGCAGGACCCCTGAGCAGATGGCTTTGTTGTGTGGGGGTGCCCTGGAGTTTTTGGAGAAGAGCCTGCACCCCTAAGATGGTGCTTGCAGGTTAAAAAAAAAGACAGAGCTGGGCTGGGGACAGATCTGAAAGAGAGTCCCAGGAAAGCACAGATCTGGGGTCTGTCTCCAGCACAGCATCTGGTCCCCTGCCAGGAGTGAGCCCTGACTTGAGTGAGTAAGTTCTAAGCCCAAATTGTGTGTAGCCCCCCAAACTCAATTAAAGCAAACAGGGTGGTCCCTCCTGAGCCATGTGGGTGAGGTCGCTGCTATGTTCGAAGCCAGCCTCATCCAAGCTATTTACGGCTCTTCATAAATTGCTAGAACACGCCACGGTCCTGTGACTGTCCCCACATCTAGTTTCTTCCCTACTGGAAGGGATGCTTGGAAAGAAGGGGCTAGAAGTGTCGGGGGGTGTTGCTTGTGCATTTTATTTATTTACTTATTTTGGGTTTGGGGTCACATCTTTTGGCAATCAAAGGTTACTCCTGGCTCTGTGCTCAGAAGTCATTCCTGGCAAGCATAGGAGATGGCTGTGTGCAAGGCAAACTCCTTACCCGCTGTGCTATCACTCTTACCCCTCTCTGTGCATTTTAAATAGATGTTCACCAAGACTATGAACTGGAAGCAGAATGGAGCCCCAAGACTTCATGCTTAAGAAAATCCCAAACTTTGGAACTTGCGGACATACCAGAGCCCTTTGCAGGGTGTGGGGGCATTTCTGGTTCTTAAGTATTTCCTTATTTGTGGGTTTTGGGCCACAACCTGTGCACTCAGGTTACTCCTAGCTCTGTGCTTAGAAATTACTCCTGGCAGGTTCCTATGGGAACTTGAATCAGCCGCGTGCAAGGCAAACACCCAACCCACTGTGCTATCACTCTGGCCCCTAGAGTATCCAATTTGGCTTGTCTAGATAGCTGGGGTGAGGGGTGAGGGTTAATGAGTGAAGTCCTTGTTCTACTTACATATATTCCTTTAAATGTGTCTATGTAATGTCCACAGGTCTGAAATAAAATCTGGGCTTGGGCCACTGGCCTGCTGTGGCAGATGAATATCACTAAGTCCACCCGGGCCATGTTCCACAAGGCTCTTTGTTTTGGTCTTCTTGGGATTGCACAGAAACAGCAGAGTTCATCTTGTGTAGTGCGTGTGCCCCGAGCTCTGAGCCAGGAGTAGGCCTAATCACTGCTGGGGCTTTTCCACGTTCTCCACTTCCACCCCCAATTCCTCCCCTAAAAAAAAAAATGGGGCAGGATGCTGCCCTTGGAGCTGGGGTGGACTCACCTTAGGCTGTGCAGACTGCAGTAGTATTCTTGGTGTTTTGTTGCCGATGTGGTTGTATGTTTTGTTTTGGGGTCATTATCAGATGATGGTCAAGGCATCACTAAAAAATTACTCCTGGTGGACTTGGGGGACCTTATAAGATGCCGATGGTTGAACCTGCATCTTCATCAGTGGAATCTTCATCAGTGACATGCAAGGCAAAAAAGCCTTACTCGCTAGTGCTATAGCTCCGACCTTACAGTGTGATCTGTGACCACATCCAGCCATGGAAAACAAGAGTGAAAAATCATCCAGAAATGCAGATTATAGGGCCCTAGTGATAGTTACAGCTAGAAGTGTCCTTGCTTTGCACATGGGGTCATTTTCCAGTTCAATTTCCAGTTCAAATTCCCAGCATCTCATTTTTATTTTATTTTGGTTTTTGGGCCATACCCAGAAACACTCAGGGGTTACTCCTGGCTCTGCTCTCAGAAGTCACTCCTGGCAGGCTCCATGGACTATATGGGATAAGGGGATCAAACCCGGGTCCGTCCCTAGTCAGAAGAGTGCAAGGCAAATGCCCTACTGCTGTACTATCACTTAGCCCACAGCATCTCACTTTTGTGTGTGTGTGTGTGTGTGTGTGTGTGTGTGTGTGTGTGTGTGTGTGTGTGTGTGTGGTTTTTGGGTCACACCCGGCAGTGCTCAGGGGTTATTCCTGGCTCCAGGCTCAGAAATTGCTCCTGGCAGGCACGGGGGACCATATGGGACACCGGGATTCGAACCGATGACCTCCTGCATGAAAGGCAAACGCCTTACCTCCATGCTATCTCCGGCCCAGCATCTCACTTTTGTCCTCAGAGCCATTCCAGGAATGATGATTTCTGAGGGCAGAACCAGGAGTATTGCTGGGTGTGGCCCCAAAAATAAACAAAGAAAAATGCAAAGGCAGAGAAAGCTCTGAGGATGCTTGGGCAATATAAAATCCCACAGCCATTCTCAGCCATTCTTCCTGAGGCTGGGAGAACCGCAGACCTGCCTGTGAGTAATTTGCAACTTAATAAATTATCTTTTATTTATTGGTTTTGGGGGGCTGTGCTCAGGGGTTATTTTTGGCTCTGCACTCAGAAATCACACCTGGTGGAGCTTTGGGGACCATATGGGATGCCAGGGATTGAGCTTGTATGCAAGGCAAGCCCCCTACCTGCTGTACTCTGGGCCCTCTTTTAACTTTTTTTTTTTTTTAACAGGCCTGAGGGTGATCCCTGACACAGCTGCCTGAAGCTGCCACTGTGCTACCACTCCACCCCACCCATTTTTGGTTTTGGTTTTTGGTTTTGGGGCCACACCAGCAGTGCTCAGGGTTACTTCAGGCTCTGTGCTCAGAAATTGTTCCTAGCAGATTCGGGGGACCATATGGGGTGCCGGATATTGAACCCTTGCACGTCCCTGGTCAGCAACGCGCAAGGCAAATGCCCTACTGCTGTGCTATTGCTCCAGCTCTATAAATCGGCTCTACAAATCGAGTCTTAATTATCTAAGTTTTGATCATTCCATTTGCCTGTGTTTTGTAACAAGATGAAGTCAATTTGTTGCCTACAAGGGGGCAGGTTGGGGGTGGGTGGGAAATTGGGAACACTGATGGAAGGAAGGTCACACTAAGGGTGGGATTGGTGTTATAAGATTTAATGCCTGAAATGACTGTATTATAAGCAACTTGTGAACTCCTTGTGTTGCAATTAAAAATTTATTAAAAAAGAAATGAAGAGGGCCAGGAGCGATAGCACAGTGATAAGGCGCTTGCCTTGCATGTGGCCAACATAGGACGAACTCTAGTTCGAATCCCGGCATCTCATATAGTCCCCCGAGCCTGTCAGGAGCGATTTCTGAGGGTAGAGCCAGGAGTAACCCCTGAGTGCTGCCTCGTGTGACCCAACCTTCCCCCCAAAAAAAAAGATAAAGGAAAACAAAACGCAGAATGTGGGCTGGAGAGGGCGGTCAAGCCCCGGGGTGGCAGTTGGACTTTCGGGAAACCATTAGCCTTAGCCGTGAATTCTGATTCACTTCCAGAGGATGTGAGATGGATCCTGAGGAGCTGGAGCTTCTGGGCGATTACAGATACAGGAACTATTCCACAGGGATCGAGAAGGCCCTGAGAAATTTCGAGTCCTCAAGCGAATGGGCCGACCTCATCTCTTCCCTGGGCAAGCTGAACAAGGTAGGAGGGGTACACTGGGCTGGGACTGCGGGGATGGGACTGACTGCCTGAGCCCACTGTGGGACATTTGATTTGTCCATGTTGCTCGTGAGCACTGTTTCAGCCATTGTACTGCTGATGGGTGACGACTCGGAGAATTTGAGATGAAAGGAATAGTGACTGAGACCCTGCAGTCATGTATGTTCATGCGTGCATGTGTGTGTGTGTGTGTGTGTGTGTGTTTGGGCATGGAGAAGGGGCTCCCAGGATATCATACTGTTCGGTGAGAAGGTGCCTTAATCTCAAGCTCAAGGTTCTTTTTTTTTTTTTTTTTTGGTTTTTTTGGGTCACACCCGGCGGTGCTCAGGGGTTACTCCTGGCTGTCTGCTCAGAAATAGCTCCTGGCAGGCTCAGGGGACCATATGGGACACCGGGATTCGAACCAACCACCTTTGGTCCTGGATCGGCTGCTTGCAAGGCAAACACCGCTGTGCTATCTCTCCGGGCCCATTTTTTTTTTTTTTTAAACTTTTTTTTTTTTTTGGTTTTTGGGCCACACCTGGCGGTGCTCAGGGGTTACTCCTGGCTGTCTGCTCAGAAATAGCTCCTGGCAGGCACGGGGGACCATATGGGACACCGGGATTCGAACCAACCACCTTTGGTCCTGGATGGGCTGCTTGCAAGGCAAACGCCGCTGTGCTATCTCTCTGGGCCCAAGCTCAAGGTTCTTAAGACATTTTTTCACTGAGACATTTTTTCACTTGAGAGACAGCCTCACATGGATAAAGCAGTCTGAGGAACAAACACTGATGATGAGATGCTTTGTGCCCTTTGGTAAAAAAGATTCAAATTTTGCATGCAAAACACTCCCCACCCCACCCCACCCCACACATCACACACACAACACACACACACACACACAACACACACACAAACACTCTCTCTCTCTCTCTTCCCCACCCCACCCCACACATCTCACACACACACACACACACACACAAACACACACACACACACATATTCCTCTTTCTCTCTCTTTCTCTCTCTCTCTCTCTTCTCTCAGAATTCTCTATACTAGGCTCACTCACTCTTCAAGTGCTTTCCCTTGCACACTTCATTTGACTTGCATGCAGCCAATTTGGCATCCCATAGGGTCCTCTGAGCCTGTCAGGAGTTGTTTCTGAGCACAGAGCCAGGTAACCCCTGAGAGCCACTGGGTATGGCCCCAAAACCTAAAAAACAAACAACAAACAAACAGAAAACCAAGGTGAGTTTCACTGGAGTTTATGGGGTAAGGTTCACAGTGGTCCGAGGTGGGAGGCTAGTTGACGTTTGGGTGTGTCACTCATTTGATCGCCGTGGCTTTCCCCAGGTATTGAAGCAGTAGGCTCTGCATCAGTGATGGGGACTTCACTGGTTTATTTGTTGTTGTTGCTTTTCTTTTTCTGTTTGTTTGGGTTTGGGTGGTTGTGTTAAGATCAGCAAAGAAAGGCACTGAGGGAGCAGTTCCTGGTGTATAGGTCCCAAGGTGCATTGCTCAGATAAGGCGATTGATTGTTGAGCCTGGAACAGAGGTCCAAGTGCTGTGTAAGCAGACAGATAGGCCATCTGTGGTGCGGGCATGTGTCCAAGGCAGGTGGGGCTGCCACGGGGAGGTCAGGGACAGCCGGGAAGCAAGGCCTTTCTCCACCTCTTCCTCCTTCTTTTCTCCTCCTCCTCCTTTTCTTCTTTTTCCTCTTGTTCTCCTCTTCTTCCTCCTCTTCCTCCTCCTCTTCTTCCTCCTCCTCTTCTCCTGTGCTGTTCTGGGTGGCTATGTCAGGAGAGGGGGCGGGCTACTGCCAGCACCCATATCCCCTGCATTAATTAGTGTGGCCTCAGCATTCCTCACTCCTAGGGCAGTGATGCCTTTTCTCAAGGGTGTGGGGTTTTGTGACTCAAGCCCTAGAGCCCATGTAGGGGCTCTGGGTTTCCACCCCAGCACCCTTCCCTCCACTGAACTCCCCTTAACTTCTTTCTGTGTGCCACCCACCCTGGGCCTGCTGCTTATCTCCAAGCCCTGTAGTCTGGCAGCATTTTCCTGCAGCTCTAGTGTTGGGTTTGTTTCCTGGGCTCAGACTCACAAATCCAGCGAGGAAATATATGAGTGATGAAGGGGTGACCGTCAGCATGGAGCACCCACACAGAGCCAGTTCTGCAGCCCAAATGCAACGCAGCCCAGTGCCTCGTGAAGGAGGAAGTTTGCTGCAGGTCACAGAGCAGGGATGCCTGGGCATTGGTGCCTCGCAGCCTCAGGGTTCTCCTGGCTCTGAGCCCCAGTGAACTCATCTGGCCAGACTCCCCGCTGAGCTCTGAAAACAGCATGGAGCTTGGCATCCTGGTGCTTGACAGGGAAGTTTGCAGAACAGGCTCATCCCACAACCCAGCACCACCACTCTATCTCTTGTGTCTGGGTTTGAGGCCTTAATCCTCCCGCCTAATGTCTTGCTTGCAGAAGCTCCCACAGTCACATGCTTGTGCGTTGGGTTCCCTCTATTGGCTCATTATTACCCTAGTACATGTTCTGGCATGGAGCAGCAGGGATGCATTTATGCCCCACCCGGGAATTGAACTCACCCCTAGGATGCTTGTCTGGTGGTTCCCAGGGCTACTCCTGGCCATTGGCGGTGATTTTTGCCCTGTCTGCCCATCTTCTCCCAGATGGTGCATCAGCCCATGTAGAGGGTTAGAGGGCCCCCCTCTAGGCTATATCCCCTTCTTCCCTCTTTCTTCTCTGCACTCCAAGATGAGAACTACTAACAACCCCGATTCTGCTGCCCAGACTCCTCCCAGTGCTGACTGGCACAAGCCATATTTCATCTTGTTTCCTTTTTGGTTTTGGTTTTGTTTTTTATTTGTCTTTTGCTGGACAGTGGCTCTGCCTAGTGTTGCTCAGTGGGTGCTCGGTGGGGATGATATGGGGTGCCGGGGATCAACCCCAGGTTGGCTGTGTGCAAGACAAACCGCCTTCCCTCTGTGCTATCCCTCCAGCCCTCTTTAGTGTTTTTTTTTGTTTGGTTTGGTTTGGTTTTGGTTTTGGTTTTTGGGTCACACCCGGCAGCACTCAGGGGTTACTCCTAGCTATACGCTCAGAAATAATTCCTGGCAGGCTCGGGGGACCATATAGGACGCTGGGATTCGAACCACCGACCTTCTGCATGCAAGGCAAATGCCTTACCTCCATGCTATCTCTCTGCCCCCCCCCCCCCTTAGTGTCTTAAATGTTTCTTTTTTCTTTTTCCATTGGTGTTGTTGACAGACCATAGCACTGTGTGCTAGTGTATTTGGTGGATCCACTATTCCCATCATAGGGAATCAGTCTCAGTGGAGGGGTTGGGGGAGATAGGGGCTATACCTACCTAGAACCTTCCTAATTCCCAGTGCCCCAGCCCCCCATCCTCTGCTCTCCCCAGCTCCAGGCCAAGTCTGCATCACTGTAGCTGTCTGTGTCTGGTGACATTTGATCTAAGCCAGATCAGGTTTATGAGTGGATTTTCTCTCTCTCTCTCTCTCTCTCTCTCTCTCTCTCTCTCTCTCTCTCTCTCTCTCTCTCTCTCTCTCTCTCTCTCTCTCTCTCTCTCTCCTCTCTCTTTTTCTCTCTCCCTCCCTCCCTTTTCTTCCCCTCACCCTCCTTCCCCTCTCCTCTGTCTTCCTATATCTTTCTCTCTCTCCTTTCTCTCTCCTCTTTTTCTCTCTCCCCACTCTCACTCTTACACTGTGTAAAGATTTTATTTCCATTTGATGGTTTTGCACCATACCAATATTTTCTTTGTTTTTGGGTCACATCCACTGTGCTCGGGGGTTACTCCTGGCTCTGCACTCAGAAATTACTCCTGGGGGCTATATGGGATGCTGGGGATCGAATCCAAGTTGACTACATGCAAGCCAAATGCCCTACCCACTTAGTTTTCAATCTGGCTTCGGTCATACTAATTTTTTTTTGTTTGTTTGTTTTTTGTTTTTGGGCCACACCCGGCAGTGCTCAGGGGTCGTCACTCCTGGCTGTCTGCTCAGAAATAGCTCCTGGCAGGCACAGGGGACCATATGGGACACCGGGATTATGAACCAACCACCTTTGGTCCTGGATCGGCTGCTTGCAAGGCAAACACCGCTGTGCTATCTCTCTAGGCCCTGTAATTATTTTTTTAAAGCTTTTTTTTTTTTTTTTTGGTTTTTCGGGCCACACCCATTAGATGCTCAGGGGTTACTCCTGGCTATGTGCTCAGAAATTGCCCCTGGCTTGGGGGGACCATATGGGACGCCGAGGGATCGAACCATGGTCCTTTCCTTGGCTAGGGCTTGCACCTTACCTCTAGCACCACCTTGCCGGCCCCCTAATTTTTATTCTTCCCCACTCCACCCCTAATAATTTGCTAGTCTTTTCTGGAAAGCTTTTCACTAATGGTGGTGCTAGTGTGTACTAGTGACATTAGCTGCTGTGACAGGAAGTCAAGATATTCCACATCACCAGCAAGAGGGAAACTAATTACTGTCTCATTTGTCCATTCAGCCTTGTGTTCCAGTTTAGGCACCAAACTCTCCCTTGCGGCCATGCCATACCCAGACCAGATACTGTATCATCTTTATTCATTTCTGGGTTTAGGGCCATACCCACCAGTGCTCAAGAATCACTCCTGATGGTACCTTGGGAACCAGTACACAGTGCTGGGGATCAAACAGGGTTTGGTGCATAAAAGCAAAGACCCATGCCCCATGCCCCATGTACTATCTCTTTGGCTGCCATACTAAACATGTCTGCTTGTTTGTGTGGAGCCATACCTGGTAGTGCCCAGGATCTATTATTCTCAGCTTAGGCGTTACTGTTGGCAATGCTGGGGATGGTGTGGTAAATGGAGACTGTATGGTATGGAGGTCATTTTGGGCTGCCTTCATGTACACTGCGCTGTCTATTGAACCATCTCTCTGGCCCATGTATTTTCTTCAACATGGCTCTCAGATTGGCCCCTTTCACTGCATTGCTGTTGTGTAGGGATGGGACACGGGCTGGTGGGGATCTCATGGCAGGAATCTTTCCCCTGTCCATGAGAGAGAAGTGTCTCTTGGCCTACTAGCCATATGGGAAGAGACCAGGCGCTGTCCTACCCATGCCCCAGGCCTGCACACCTGGTCTAAGACAGAACCTTTATTGTATTTTACATTATCAACCTTGGGGCCAGCAGGATGGATGGAGTTAGGAGGGTTCCAGACAGTCCCAGGAGGGCGACCCCAGCTTAATGCCTCATGTCCCCTGATTACCAGGCTGTTCCTTAGACCTTTTCAAGCAAGATGGCACCACCCACAGCATGGCATTGATCTGGAGCATCAGCATTAGCACACCAGCATTAGGGCATCAGTGGTTTCTTCCCAAATCAGCCAGGATCCCCTCCCTTCCCCCACTTCCCGCTTTTGGATTTCGGATCACACCTTATGCTCAGGCTTCCTCCTGACCCTGGGCTCAGGGATCACTCCTGGCAGGGCTCAGGAGACCCTCCATGGTCCCAGCTTGAACTTGAACCTGCCGTGTGTAAAGCATGAGCCTTCCTTATTAGTCCTGTGCCTCTGGCCTTCTACCCCCCTCCCGGATTAACCATGCTCCAGTTGATACTGTGCTTGGCCAGAGTCTTATGCCCAGCATGTTGCCTGAGAAGTGAATCCAAAACCACTGGCTGCTCGGTCAGTTCAGAGGCTAGAGGGTGAAGAGGGCCCTGAGCTTGAAAGCCTTTGAAAGCTGGGCTTAGCTGCCCTGTGCTGCAGCTGGGACCCATCCATAGCTGGTTAGCTGCCCACCCTGTGTGCAGCCTTTCACCCTCTTTCCTGTCAGCCAAACCACATGGGTTAAGCCTAAGGGACCCAGCAGCAGTGCGCAGTCCTCCAGTTGCCCTGACTCCCGGCCCCAGCAAGTGTTTCTTGCCGAGACTCTCTCAGTCATGACCCACTTGCCTGGGGTTTGTTTTAAGTTGGGTTTTTGTTTTCTTTGGGGGCCACATCCGGTAGTGCTCAAGGCGTACTCAAGTGTTCAGAGATTATTCATTCCTGGCAGGGTTAAGGGGACCATATGGGATGGGATGGGGTCATGGGCAGGCAGGGAATTGGACCTTGGTTGACTGCAAGGCAAGTGCCTACACACTGTACTATTACTCTGGCCCCTGGGTTTTTGTTGTTGTTTTGTTTTTGTATTTGGGCTGCACCTGGCAATGCTCAGGGCTTACTACTGACTCTGCACTCAGGGATCACTCCTGGCTGTGCTTGAGGGACCAGATGGGATGTCAGGAATGGAACCCAGGTCAGCCGCATGCAAGGTCAGAGCCTTCCTTACCTGCTGTGCTATCTCTCCAGCCCCTATTGTTTGTGTTCAGTTGGGTTTATTTTTTTGTGGCACTCAGGTTACTTCTGGCTCTGCACTCAGGAATCACTACTGGCAGACTCAAGGGAAAATATGTGTTGACGGGGATCAAACCTAGGTCAGCCATACACAAGGCAGATGCCTTACCTGTTGTGCTATCTCTCTTCAGTTATATATTTAAAGGTAATTTAAAGCCTCTTCAGTTATATTTTTAAAGGTAATTTTCTGAGCCAGACAGCACAGCAGGTAGGGCAAGCTGACCTGGGTTCAATCCCTGGCACCCCCTCTGCTTCCTCAAACCCACCAAGAGAGATTCCTGAGCACTTCTGGGTGTATCCCCAACTCTTCTTCCCCCTAAGAAAGTAGTTTTTGTCCTGGGTCTTATTTATTTATTTATTTATTATTTATTTATTTTGGTTTTTGGCCACACCTGGTGATGCTCTGTGGTTATTCCTGGCTCTGCGCTCAGAAATTGCCCCTGGCAGGCTCAGGGGACTATATGAGAAGTTAGGGATCGAGCTCTAGTCCGTCCCGGGTCAGCCAGGTGCAAGGCAAATTCCCTCCCACTATGCTCTCCCTCTGACCCAAGAAAGTAGTTTTTGGAGCTAGTGTCTAGATTCCAAGTTTTCTTAATCAGGAGACCAGGATGGACTCTGAGGT
Source organism: Suncus etruscus (assembly GCF_024139225.1). Lineage (NCBI taxonomy): Eukaryota > Metazoa > Chordata > Mammalia > Eulipotyphla > Soricidae > Suncus > Suncus etruscus. The sequence continues at coordinate 40,256,338 of NC_064860.1, read as the reverse complement.
CCTTGCCATGCACATATGCTTCCATGTTACAGACACACGTGTGTACATGTGTATACATAGGTGCACAAATGCATGCATGTGTCTGTGTGTGTAGGTGTGTGCATGCACATGTGCGCCCCATCCATCCTGCTACTCTTGGAGCAGGGTGCTTCGACCGGGATAGGGCAGGTGCCCCAATGCCGCAGCTCTTGCTGGGTTCGAACCAGCTCTTCCAACTCAGCTCAAGGAGCACCTGAACTGCTGCAGACTGTGTCCTAGACATACCAGTGACAAGCGACTTCAGACTCTGGCCCGGCCAGCCACTTCTAGCCCTGGGCTCATCCTCACCTTTGCCTCTTGAAGGTTCTCTGTGACTTTATTCCCCCAAGGAGCCAGCAGAGCAAACCCCAGATTGGGGGAGGGCAGGGCAATGCCAATCCTGTCTTTAGGGTGACTGCCACTCCAAGGGCTTCCAGAAGCTACTTTCTTCTCGGCCGCTAGGCACCGACAGCAATTGGGGCACCCACTGGGCCTCACCTCCCAGGCCTGGCTTGGAGGAGCAGTCCCTCTATCCCTCCCACCCCTTCCATTTCTGTCCCTACTCTGCAGAACCGCCAGGCACAGACTACTGGCTCCTTGGCATTTGCTCAGAAAGTCAAGTCTGCATCACTCCAGCCATAAACAAGGGTGTGGCCCAGCCAATCTTGTAGGGGGAGTGGGACCCCCGAAGCACTCAGCTCTTCCCTGTGATCTCTGCCCCACTGTGCCCCCGAGTGCCCATCCATGGCCTTTGAGAGCAGGAAGTACCCTGCTGATGTTGGGAGCTGGTTCTACCAGTTACTGAGTGGCCACCCCCACCGTGCCCTTGACGGGTCAGGCAGGAGGCTGAGGCTGCTCTCTGCTCACTTGGTTTCAGGCCTTGCAGGCAGCTGGCTGGGGCCCCTGATTCAAGCCTGCTCAGGCACCAGCCACAGCTACCCTCTTGTTATTTATTTTTTTATTTTTATTTTTTTTTGTTTGGAGGACTCACTTGGTGATGCTCAGGGCTTCCTCCTGGCTTTGCACTCAGGAATCACTCCTGGTGGTGCTCCGGAGACAGTATGGGATGCCAGGGATCGACCTGAGTCAGCTATGTTCAAGGAGAGCACCTCCCCCACTGTCTTGAACCCGTTTTGAACCCAGCTGGCATCCCAGGGAGAGGTGACCAGCCTAAAGAGATGGCCATTCAGACTGACCATCTGTCCTGAGGCCTCCCATGCCCTCCACAGGAGAGAACTGGGCTGGCCCTTCTGAAAACTGAGTTTGTTGGGGGTTTTGTTTTGTTTTATTTTCTGGATTTTGTGTCATACCCAGCAGTGCTCAGGGTTACTCCTGGCTCTATGCTCAGAAGTCACTTCTGACAGGGTTGGGGGATCATATGGAATGCCGGGAATCGAACCCAGGTCCATTCCAGGTCGGCCACGTGCAAGGCAAATGCTCTACCACTGTGTGATGTCTCTGGCCCCTGTTGGGTTTTTTTTGTGGAGTTTCTTGTTGTTTTGGGAGCCACTACTGGCAGCACTCAGGACTTCTTCCCGACTAGGTTTCAGAGTTAGTGGTAATTGAGGAGACCCTACTGCAGAAGCAGGGGGATTGAACTGGTATGAGCTGCATCAAAGCAAGGCCAGCACATTCATCCCTGGACTGTCTCTTCGGCCTCATCCTCCTGGAGTTTTAGACGAGGAACATCTGCAGTTTGATGTCCCCAGAGATGACCTTCTCTAAAGCCAGAAAGAGTCCTGTATCTTCACTATCGCATACACAGGCACACTTAGGTCTCGGCTTAGTTACCAGCTTGGGAAATTTGAAATGTGATAAAATAACAAAAATACACTGTACCGTCATGACCATTTGGAAGGTCACTTTGTGGGTAGGATGCTTGCCTGGCATGTGCCCAATCCAGGTTCCATCCCTGGCATCTCATATGGTTCTCTGAGGCCTGCCAGGAGTGATTTCCTGAGCTCAGATCCAGAAACCAAAAACTAAGGTGTCTTGAGTTGCTTTTTGAGAACTTGTGTGGCCTTTTGTAATGTTCTGTTAGGGGTTCACAGGAAGCCCCTATAAACTGGGTGTGGGTCCTGGAGATGCTGAGGCCATCAGGCTGTGATATTACAGGAAAACCTCAGCATGGGGAGTGGGGTTCAGAGCTGGGGGAGTCAAGTTCAGTGCCTCCTAGAGTTTGTGAAAAGAAGCCCAGATATGCGTGGACCTCTTGTGTCAGACTCTCATTTTGTGCTTTGATCATTCAGCTTGCAGGTCCAGCTTCTTGGGCCTGTGACAAGTAGGTTGAGTATCATAATTATATCTTAATTACAACTTAAGGGAAGGCATGAAATGAGCCGGTGCTGGAGTGAGCCCCAGGGGGATGGGGCTAGTGTCATTTCTAATTTAATCATGACTGGCCCTTTCTGTTTCTCACCTAATAGATGGCTTTGACTATGTGACCATCTGGGGCCGGAGCCACAGTACAAGGGGGAGGGTATTTGCCTTGTACGCGGCTGACCCGGGTTTGATCCCCAGAATCCCATATTCATACGGTCCCCTGAGTCTACTAGGAGTAATTTCTGAGTGCAGAATCCCAGGTTAGATCCTGGCATCTCCCCGTGCACTATCAGGAGTGATCCCTGAGCACTGCCAAGTGTGACCAAACAAAAACAAAAATGCAAAACAGAAAATGTGCCTGATTTTCTCCTCTACAGTTTATGTTCTTTCTCTCTCTCTCTGTCTCTCTCTGTCTCTCTGTCTCTGTCTCTGTCTCTGTCTCTCTCTCTCTCTTTCTCTCTCTCTGTCTCTCTCTCTCTCTGTCTCTCTCTCTCTCTCTCTCATTTGGGCCACACCTGGCAGCACTCAGATTACTCCTGGCTCTGCACTCAAACATTGCTCCTTGGAGCTGGCGAGATAGCATGGAGGTAAGGTGTTTGCCTTGCATGCAGAAGGTCGTTGGTTCAAATCCCGGCATCCCATATGGTCCCCTGAGCCTGCCAGGAGTGATTTCTGAGCATAGAGCCAGGAGTAACCCCTGAGCGCTGCTGGGTGTGACCCAAAAACACAAAACAAAACAAAAAATTGCCCCTGGCAGGCTCCAGGGACATATGGGATGCCGGGATTGAACCCGGGTCTATCCCAGGTTGGCAGCATGCAAGGCAAATGCCTTCCTGTTTTGCTGTCACTCTGGACCCCAAGTTTGTTCCTTTCTCTGAGATATTCTCTTGTGGTAGAAGAACTCTCTCTCTCTCTCTCTCTCTCTCTCTCTCTCTCTCTCTCCCCCTCTCTCTCTCTCAGAATGGTTATTCTTTTTGTTTGTTTGTTTGTTTGTTTGTTTTTGGGGGTCATACCTGGCAGCGCTCAGGGGTTAACTCCTGGCTCTATGCTCAAAAATCGCTCCTGGCAGGCTCGGGGGACCATATGGAATGCCAGGATTCAAGCCACCGTCTTTCTGCATGCAAGGCAAATGCCCTATCTCCATGGTATCTCTCCTGCCCCAGAATGGTTATACTTACTGGTTCTTTTCTGGTGTCCGGAAACAGCTGAACAGTGAGACTTACCAGGAAGTTAGTAGTAAAGTACTCATCTCAGAGGAGAGGTGCACTGAGGCAGGAAACGGGCTGAGGGAGTGGGTTGCCTCTCTGCCCTGCACTAGGGCCTTGGAGTCCAGGCAGCTCTGGCTCCACCCCTTGTGGTGTATGTGCTCAAGGCACTAAGATGGGAGAAGATTCTAGGAGGAAAAGGCAGCTATTTTCCAGGAGACCTCATTGGCGGCTTTCGAGGACGCTGATGGGTCAGCCTTGAGCTGGGGCTCCTTTCTCCCCTCTCTACTCTGCCCTCAGCATGGCGACTAGGCCAGTGGGTCACTGCATTGCCAGAGCTCTGGAGGGAGCTGGGGAGTTTCTGGGTCCCCCTCCCCTTGCTTATCCTGCACTTAGGGATAGATGCTCTGCTCCTCTACCCTCAGGCTGGGTCTGGTAACTGAGCTGACTGGAGCAGTCCAGTAGAACCCAGGGCATCTCTGGCCCTTCTTGCATGGTACGGTGCTAGAAACAAATAGTCCCCAGGTCTATGAAGTTGGGTGCACGATAGGCATGTTCGAGCTGTGGAGAGGACGTCACTTCCCTTGTCTGCAACACCTCCAAGCCCAGGAAACACTGGGCTCAGCACCTCTATCTTCTGCCCCTTCTGCCCCTTTTGCCCCTTGCTGGTTCTCAGCACATTGATCTTGGGTCTATCCATGCAGTAGTGCAGGGCGGAACCCCTGGCTTTTGGCAGGGCTGTGTTATTTATTTATTTATTTATTTGTCCTTGGGGTCACACTGGCGATGCTCAGGGCTTACTCCTGGCTCTGAGCTTAGGAATCACCCCTGATGTTGCTCTGGGAACCCTATGAGATGCCAGGATAGAACCTGAGCCTCTGCCCCACTGGACTCTTTCTCCCCAATTTCTCACTTTGAACTCTCTCCCCAGTCCCTCCTTGACCGTTTCTTGTGGCAGTGAGAGGTATTTATTAGTGAGACAACCGGGTTATGATCGATTCTTTAAAAACAAATAACCAAAAATATGCCTTGCGGTGTCTCTTCAAAGTCTCCTCCTTAAAAGCTTACATGCTCTGTAGGCCTCCGAGCAGAGGGAAGTGTGCGGTCTAGGATCAATCCTTCCCCCATCAGTGATGACTCACCCTTCTGGTGACCCTGGGGGTGCCCTTCTCCCTGGAACAAAACGCTTCTCCCTTATCTCTCAGCAGGGCCCAGGCACTTCCACGGCAGCTCCAGATGACCCAGCTGCTTGGGCCCCAACACCAGGGGGCCCTGACATTGGGTCAGCCTCGGCCAGGCAGGGCGCATCTGTGTAGCCCTTGTGGGAACCTCTGTGGACCTCCAGGCTCTGTGCGAGCTGTGTGGACATGTATCACTGGGACCTCCTCACACCCTCTTTTATTTTTTAATTTATTTTATTTTGGGGGAGATCTTTTATTTAATTTAAATTTTATTGAAACCATTATGATTTACAAAGTCCTCCATGGTTTCAGACATACAATAAATCAAGGCCAATCCCACCACCAATGTTCCCCAAAGTGCATCCCATACCACCTCCTTACCCCCCAGCTTGCCAGTATAACAGGCCCTTTTTAAGTTTAGATTGTGAGAGTTTGGGTCTCTTGATTCAATTATTATTGAATTTTTACATGGATCAGATTTTTTTTTTTTTTTGGTTTTTGGGCCACACCCGGTAACACTCAGGGGTTACTCCTAGCTATGAGCTCAGGAATCGTGCCTGGTTTGGGGGACCATATGGGACACTGGGGGGTCGAACGAGAGATCCATCCTAGGCTAGCGCAGGCAAGGCAGGCGCCACCTCTAGCGCCACCACGCTGGCCCCACATTGATCATATTTAGTTATGTCCTTTTTTTTTTTTTTTGGTTTTTCGTTTTCAGGCCATACCCAGCGGCACTCAGGGGTTACTCCTGGCTCTCTGCTCAGAAGTCACTCCTGGCAGGCACAGGGGCCCATATGGAATGCCTGGATTCGAACCACCATTGGTCCTAGGTCGGCCACTTGCAAGGCAGATGCCCTACTGCTGTGCTATCTCTCCAGCCCCTGGTTCTGTCCTTTTATTTTTCCCTCCACCAATGCACCTGAGACTGCTTGGTCCCTGGCCCCCATCCTTTCATATTTGTGTTTCTCCTCTTCTACTCAGTTTTTTTCTTACTACTCTGCCTTCAAGGCTAGACCCCCTAAAAAAAATTTTTTTTTAGCCCCATTATTACTTTGAACATGATGCAGGCTTCTTGGTCACAGCCACTCCGAGCAGAGACCTTGCATGACCGACCTGCAGGGCCGAATTCTGGTGCTTTTGTTTATGTTTTTGCTTTTGGAACCATACTCAGCGATGCTCAGGACTTACTCCTGGCTGTGCACTCAGATATCACTCCTGGCAATGCTCAGGGGACCCTCATGGGACTGAAGATGGAAGGGCTGAGGAGATCTAGGAGGCCGGGATTTGCTCTTTGTAGGAAAATCAGTCCTACACCTGACCCAGGCCTTTGGGGGCCTCTCCTGTTCCCAAGGAAAAGGATTTTGGAAGGAAACTGAAGGGTACTAGTTTGTTGGGAGATAAAGGGAGGAATAGATAAAGGAAAGGAGAGAGAAAGACAGAGAATGGGATGGAGAGAGTCAAGAAAGGAAAGGTCTGGGCCCGGAGAGATAGCACAGAGGTGTTTGCCTTGCAAGCAGCCGATCCAGGACCAAAGGTGGTTGGTTCAAATCCCGGTGTCCCATATGGTCCCCCATGCCTGCCAGGAGCTATTTCTGAGCAGACAGCCAGGAGTAACCCTTGAGCACCGCCGGGTGTGGCCCAAAAACCAAAAAAAAAAAAAAAAAAAAAAAAAAAAAAAAAAAAGAAAGGAAAGGTCTGTGAGAGATAGAAGGAGGGATAGAGAATCAAGGAAGGAAAGGCTTGAAAGAGACAGAAACAGGGAAGGAGAGAGGAGAGGAGGAGAGGAGAGAAGGAGAGGAGAGGAGAGAGGAAGAGAGAGAGAGGAGAGAGAAAGAGAGAGAGAGAGAGAGTGAGAGAGGGAGAGAGAGAGAGGTGAGAGAGAGAGAGAGAGAGAGAGAGGAGAGAGAGAGAGAGGGAGGGGAGAGAGAGGAGAGGAGAGAGGGAGAGAGAGAGAGAGAGAGGAGAGAGAGAGGAGAGAGGAGAGGAGAGAGAGAGAGGAGAGAGAGAGAGAGAGAGAGAGAGAGAGAGGGGAGAGAGAGAGAGAGAGGAGAGAGAGAGGAGAGAGAGAGAGAGGAGAGAGAGAGAGAGAGGAGAGAGAGAGAGAGAGGAGAGAGAGAGAGGAGAGAGAGAGAGAGATTTTTTGTTTCTGGCCTTTGTTCTTGCTGGAGCTTCTTTCATGGGAGTTGTGTGGTGGGAGGAGGGCTTCAGCCTACCCTGGGCCTGTCTTGGCACCAGGTAAATGCCTTATCAGGACTCAGTTCTTGTGTCCACAAGGTGGATACAGCCAACTCAGTGACTGAGTAACTTCCTTCAACCCAAGAACTCACTGCCTTGGGGGTGGGGTGAAGGGGGTCTCTTCGTCTCTTCCTACCCACCTGTTTCCAACTGTCTGAGCATCTCAAGGACCTGAGTTCTAGGGACACAAGACCTCAAAGGCAGGAAAGGGAAGTTGCGGAACTTTGAGTGGATTCTCTCTCTCTCTCTTTCACCTCTTTCTCTTTCTCTCTCTCTTTCTCACTTCTTTCTCTCTCTCTCTTTCTCACTTCTCTCTCTCTCTCTCTCTCTCTCTCTCTCTCTTTCATGCACACACACACTCACACACACTAAGTTATGCCAGAATATTGTGTTCCTTCCACAGAAATAAATCAGATATGGCATGGGCCAGAATCTATTCACTTGTCCACTTGTCTCAGAAGCCAGCATTAGCTGCTTCTTTTTTTTTTCTTGCTTATTTTGAGGTCACACTTGGCAGTGCTCAGGGCTCAATCCTGGCTCTGTGCTCAGGAATCGCTTTCTGCAGTGCTTGGGGATCCTATGGGACTCTGGGGATAGAACCCGGGTCAGCTGTGTGCAAAGCAAGTGTCTTCCCTGCTTGTGCAGTCGCTTCCAAGCTTCAGGAGTTTTGGGGGACACCCTAATGATGCTTTCTGTCTCCCTCCACCCCTACCTGCCCACACCTGTTGCTCAGATCCCACCCTGCCATGTATGAGCGGGAACATGAAGAATGCCTGTGTAAACTGTGTTCGTGAGCCTTCACAGCAACTGCCCCAGGGACTTTATGCAGGATGGGCACTGCCTACTGGACCACTGTCTTGGGAGACAGTGGCAACCAGGCACAGGGTCCCTGCATCCTGCCCTTGAAATTCCTGTCATTAGGATGGAACCAGAGAGTCTCCTAGTTATGGGGTGGGTGTTGAGGTAGGGCCAGGAGAAAGGATCATGGAGAGGTAGGAGACTGAACTTTCCCCCGAAGCTGACTGTCAATAGCTGACTGTCAATATTCGTGACTTGCTTAGACTCAGATTCTGCCTCCAGAACAAAGGCGAAGGCGTTTGGCTTTGGTTGTAGCTTTGTTGTTGTTTGCTTGGGTTTTGGGACCACACCTTGTAGAGATCAGGGCTTATTCTGGATCCTGACTCTGTGCTCAGAGATCACTCCTGGACCTCTCAAGCATCACCCTGTGTGGTGCTGAGGATTAAATCAGGCCATGCCATCTGCCACCGTGATGTGGGTTGGCATCCCTTAGACCTGCTCAGGTCCATCTAACGCCACCGCTGCCCAGACTGCTCCCTCCCCAGAGGCAGTGCAGAGCTGAGTCCTGCTCAGGATTGTGGCTGGGGTCTCTGCCACAAACTTCTGTGTGTCCCCCCCCCCATCCCACCTACAGGATCCCTGATGAGCTCAGATATGCCAGGAGGCCTGCCTAGGCCCCCTTCTCTTTGGGGGTGACTCCTAGTGAAAGCTGCCGGCCTGGGAGATGATGGGGCTGTTCTCATGGCTGCCTCTCCTGGGCAAGACTCCAGGGGCTTCTGCAGCCCCTAGATGAGGCACTTTAGGGACTTGCACTCACTCTCCCCCACCCCCCAAATGCTCTGCTCATTGCTGGGTGTGGCCAGAGATGGCGTCACCTGCCATGGTTTCTGCTTGTGGCCTGGAAACTTTCCAGAGATGCTGTCACCTGCTACGGGTCCCTGCATGTGACTTGGAGACTTTAGGAGATGGTGCCACCTGCTACAGTCCCTGCATGTGGCCTCTACGGTCCCTACATGTGGCCTGGAAACTTCTGGGGGTGGTGTCACTTACTATGGTCCCTGAATATGGCTGGCAGCCAGCAGGGTGGCAAACTCCATGCATGGCACCCCAGTCCCCTTGCCCTTGACCTCACGTCCTGCCTCTTTGCTGTGCTTCCCTCTGTCCTCCTGTCTGCTTCTGTCTCTCCCATCTGCTTCTGTCTCTCCCATCTCACCGTGAGGGGCGGGTTGGTCCCCCCACAACCATAGAGCCTGTCCATGTCTTCTTCCTCATGCCTTCCTCTCTTCTCTCTCCAGGCGCTCCAGAGCAACCTCAAGTACTCCTTATTACCACGGCGGCTCCTCATCAGCAAGAGACTGGCCCAGTGCCTGCACCCGGCCCTGCCCAGTGGGGTGCACCTCAAGGCTCTGGAGACTTATGAGATCATTTTCAAGATTGTGGGTACCCGATGGCTGGCCAAGGACTTGTTCCTGTACAGGTAGGAGAGCCCCATGCCGAGCCTGCCCAGGGCCTCCAGGCCTCGGTGTTCATGGCGGGGGAATGTTGGCCCTGCCCGCTGCTGCCCATCATCCCCGCAGACCAGGCGTCTGCCCACACTGAGCCCTTCGGCCATTCTCCCACTGCCCAGCCTCGTCCCTCTCATTTGTCCCATTCTATGGCTCCTGTCTTGGCCGCTTCTCTCCCTCTCCCTCTGACTTCACTCGTTTGCTGGTGAGCAACTTTTTGTTTTACCAGAGTGGGTGCATTTTTTAATTTTTATTTTTTGGTGGGGCCACACCCAATGGCACTCAGAGCATTTTCTTAGCTCTATGCTCAGCTCAGGACTTAACTCCTGGCAAGCTTAGAGGACCCTATGGGATGCCAGAGATTGAACCTGGTTGGCATCATGCAAGACAAGTGCCCTCCCCACTGTGCTATGGCTTCAACCCCAGATGACACGTTTTTCACTTTGGTTTCCTAGCCCTTCTGCTCCATATAAGTGCTATGAGTTTTGGCCTTTCTGCCTGGGTGGATTCCCCCTCCTCTCATCCTCTCACCCTCAAGAGCCACCACTACTATTAGACCATTTTTTTCTGCCCCTGCTCCTATCCATATTGATGCTGTTCACACTGAAATGAAGTATCAGCTCCTACCTGAGATCTACTTGCTCTTCTGCCACAAAGTCTCTTCCTCTTCCTCTCCCTCTCCCTCCCTCTCCCCTCTCTCCTACCCTCTATCTCTCTCATTCACTCTTGTTCTCTCTCCTCTGAAGGTGAGATCTGTCTGCTCTTCTCTCTCTCTCTCTCTCTCTCTCTCTCTCTCTCTCTCTCTCTCTCTCTCTCTCTCTCTCTCTCTCTCTCCCCCCCCCTCACCTTCTCCCTCGCTCTCTTCCTCCCACCATCCCTCCACCTCCTTCCCTCTCCCTCCCTCTTCTCTCTCTCCTCTCTCCTAGGGGTTTGAAGCCACACCTGGTGCTGCTTGGGAGAGCAGTAAGGGGCAGGGGATTGAATAGCAACCTGTACCTGTCACATGCCCTACTGAGCTGATGTCCTAATTCACTTGGGCTCAGCCCCACCTGCTTTTAGCAACTTGAGGAAGCACCTTCCTATTCCCCAAAACAGCTGGGAATTGCCTGATATGCAATCAACCAGATTGAAATTAAACAAATTAAAAAATACTCCACCCTAAAAGACATACAGTTGGCCTCAGACACATGAGGAGAAAAAAATTAAAAAGTTTGGGGCTAGAGTGATAGCACAGTGGTAGGGTTTTTGCCTTGTTCGCAGCAGACCCAGGTTCGATCCCCAGCATCCCATATGGTTTCCAGAGCCTACCAGGAGTAACCCCTGTGAACTGCCGGTGTGGCCCCAAATCTTTTTTTTTTTTTGGGGGGGGGGTCACACCTGGTGATGCTCAGGTTTACTCCTGGCTATGTGCTCAGAAATCACCACTGGGGAACTATATGGGAATTCGGGGATCAAACCGCAGTCTGTCCTAGGTTAGCGTGTCCAAGGCAAACGCCCTACCGCCTGTGCTACCGCTCTGGCATTGGCCCAAAGTTTTTTAAAAAATAAAATAAAATGGCAAGAACACATCTGGTTTGCACAGCTGGGACAAAGGCCAGAGCACAGAGAGAAGCTCAGGCCTATGAACAGGGTGACAGCCCAGGGAGCTAGCAACCAGCCAGAGACAATGGGGCTGGCATGAACAGAGACCCTAATCCCATCCCTGCACTGGCTCAGGGTTCCCAGGCTCTCAGCCTGGAGTATCCTTAGGCTCCCCAGCATGGCTGGGAGTAGCCCTTATTCTTTAAAAAAAAAAAAAAAGGAAGTGCAGGGGCTGGGGTGATAGTAGAGTAGGGAGCTTGCCGTGCACATGGATAGCCTGGTTCAATCTTGAGCACCATCAGGAGTGATTCCTGAGAGCATCCAGGAGTAAGCCGTGAACACCACCAGATGTGATTCACACATCCCCCACCCAAAAAAAAAGAATTACAGGGAATGCAGAGATAGTACAACAGGTAAGGCACTTGCTTGGTATGTGGTAGACCCTGCCCCCAAGTAAAAGAAAACAAAAGTCAGAAATGATCAAATCGATCACAGAGGAAAGTGGGATCACCAACTGGGGGGAAAGAGCACTGGGAAGGCCATTTTTTTGTTCTGGCCGGTGCTCTGGGCTTACTCCTGGCTTTGCGTTCGGTACTCGGGGCAACCACACGGGATGCCAGAGATCCAACCTGGGCGCTGTATTATGGCTCCAGCCCCTAAGCAGAGTTTGCTTTTGGCCCTGGGGTGATTTCCCCTTCTCATTCAGAGCCTCACTAACGCCCCTTTTCTCCCTTCTCACTTGTTACCCCTGAAGCTGCGGGCTTTTCCCACTGCTGGCGCATGCGGCCATGTCTGTGCGGCCCGTCCTGCTGGGCCTGTATGAGAAGTACTTCCTGCCACTGCAGAGGCAGCTGCTGCCCGGCTTGCAGGCCTTCATTGTGGGGCTGTTGCCAGGCCTAGAGGAGGGCTCAGAGATCTACGACAGGTGGGTGTCAGAGCAGTGGGGGCAGGCAGGGTGGGGGCAATCCCTGGGGTTGGGGGTTATCTCGGAGAATAACAAAAGTGTATATCCTCTGAGATTAAGGAAGCGGAAGGAGACTGCCTGGGGCAGGTTGCCCATGTGTTTCTTTTTGTTTGTTTGGGGAGGAGGGTTAATTTCTGGGCCACACCTGGCAGCGCTCAGGGGTTACTCTTGGCTCTGTGCTCAGGAATCACTCCTGGCAGAATTCGGAGACCGTATGGGATGCCAGGGATTGAACCTGGGTTGGCTACATACAAGGCAAGTGCCTAACCCACTGTGCTATAGTTTACTCTGGCCCTACAGACCCATCATTTTGAGTTTGGCTCAACTGAGCCAGGATCTTACTGCCCATGACTCAGGTGTGTCATGCCTGGACGGGGCCTCCAGGGTTCAGCAGTTGGAGCACTCCAGGGCCATATCTGCTACTCCGAACCCTGGCTCTCTCAGGAAGTTCTGGTCCTTTTGTATTTTTATGGTTACAAGTATATGTTTTTGCATGAATGTGCCTTTGCTTTCATGTGAAGTTTGCATGTGTGCAGTTGTGTACATGTGTGCTCAATATGTATTTTCATCTTTGCTTGCACATGTGATTTTCTGTGTTTTTGGGGTGCCACACCAACTTTTTTTTTGGGGGGGTTTTTGGGCCACACCAACTTTTCTTTTCTTTTTTTTTGGGGGGTTTTTGGGCCACACTCGACAGTGCTCAGGGGTTATGCCTGGCTGTCTGCTCAGAAATAGCTCCTGGCAGGCACAGGGGACCATATGGGACACCGGGATTCGAACCAATCACCTTTGGTCCTGGATCGGCTGCTTGCAAGGCAAATGCCGCTGTGCTATCTCTCCGGGCCCACACCAACTTTTCTTAAAGCTTGTTCCTGGCTCTGCATGAGAGTTGCTAGAACCTCTGAGCCATGCTCAGGTCAGGTCAGGGTCTCCCCCCCCAACCCCCCACTCCCGGTTCTTCCGTGTACCGTGTTCACCCCCACAGCAGCTTCTTTGTGCTCCCACACGGAGCAGAGAGACTCATCAGGTACTTTCGGTTGGCCAAGTTTGTGTTGACAAAGCCCGAGTTTACACCTTGGAGGGGGGCTGGTGTTTGTGGGCGAATAGGGGCCTTCGGAGAGGTATGCGCCTCCCCTGAGCTCCACATCCCCACACCCTATCCCCTGTCACCCACAGGACGGACGCCCTGCTGTTGAAACTGTCACTGCTGGTTGGCCGGGAGGTCTTCTATGTAGCCCTCTGGGGCAGCGCCCTGATGAGCCCATCCGTGCGCCTGCCTGCCTCACTCTTCGTGGTGGGCCACATCAGTAGGGCCTTGCCCCCTCGGGAGCAGAAGTACATGCTGGGCACCGACTATCAGCTCACGGTGGGTGCCTGTGCCTGGACCCTGAGGGATCGAGGCAGTGAGGGGGGGTAGAACAGTGCCAGCTGTACTCGGGGGACTGTGCAGAGCCAAGTGACTGGACATGGTCCCCGAACCATGCCCAGCACAGGTACCTCCATTCAGTGAGTAGAGTGCAGGGCTACCTTCTGGGGTACAGAAACTGCTACAAAGTCCAGTCCTATCACCTGGGCATGGGGCTCCCCCCTGGCCGCCCTCCAACTTCCACTATTGGGGATCTGAGAGCCACACCCAGGGTTCTTCCAGCAGGGCTTTCTTCCACTATGGCCAGGAGGGGCCCCAGACTTTTTCTCCCACAGTCCGCGTACAGCGCGTGGCTTGCGCTCTATCGCCACCTCCTGGTGCGCCCATGCCTCATCCCTCAAAAGTTTCTTCTTTATTCCCTTCTCATTTGGGTGATGCAGGAATGGACCAAGGGACATGCTGTACGCTTGCTGAGCCACATCCCAGAGTTTATTTCATGGGCGATGGAGGGAGGGGGAAATTTATTGCTTGTTACTCTACTTTCTTTTTGAAGTTCTGGGAATCAAGCCTAGAACTCACCTTCCTACTGAGCCACATCCCCAGCCTGCAAATTTGAAATGTGCCAAGTCAGGTAGTTGGTTGAGGGGGAAGAGCCATAGCACAGTAGGGAGGGCACTGGCCTTGCATGCCACTGGTCCAGGTTCCATCCCCAGCATCCATCACATACAGTTTTCCGAGAATGGCCAGGAGTAATTGCAGAGTGTAGAGCCAGGAGTAACAACCCCTGAGCGTTGCTGGGTGTGAACCAAATACCAATAGATAAAATGAAATAAAATAAAGTTTTGGAGGCCAGAGTATTGGCGCAAGCCGTAAGGGGTCTGCCTTGCCTGCGCTAGCCTAGGACAGATCGTGGTTCAATCCCCCGGCATCCCATATGGTCCCCCAAGCCAGGAGCAATTTCTGAGCGCATAGCCAGGAGTAACCCCTAAGCATCACTGGGTGTGGCCCAAAAATAAAATAAAATGAAATAAAAATATAAATATAAAATATAAAATATAAATGAAATAAAAATAAAGTTTTGAATGAAGGCCAGATTCATCTCCACTCTGGCTCCCGTGTTTCAGCCAGCTGCTATATCTTCTCTCCACTGGATCAGGGAAGCCACTTCTCTTTACTGGTTAAAAAGAAATCACTCAGGCCCTCAGGCCCCTAACTGGTTTTAAAAATATACATATACATATACATATACATGTACATATACATGTACATATACATATACATATACATATACATATATGTATATATATATATATATATATATATATATCAGTTCCTTGGGCCCTTTTTCTTCTTGTAAAGTGTGTGTATCTGGGAGGAGGCAGAGGAGGTGTCCTGGCCTGGAGAAGGTAGTAGGAGGATAAAGTGCTTGCCTTGCACACAGTCGCCCTGGGTTCAGGCCCTGACACTGCATAAGATCTCAAAGTGCCCTCCAGGAGTGAGCCTTGAGCCCAACACTCCTTCCAAAAATAAAAAGCAAAACCCAGTCACCAAAAAAGAAATCAAAGTTGGGTTCTTTTGGATGCCTCAAGGTTAGAGCCCGTTTTTCTGCCCTGCTGCCCAATTTTTGTTTGTTTGTTTGTTTGTTTTTTGGGCCACACCTGTTTGATGCCCTGGGACTACTCCTGGCTAAGCACTCAGAAATTGCCCCTGGCTTGGGGGGACCATATGGGACGCTGGGGGATCAAACCTTGGTCCTTCCTAGGCTAGCACGTGCAAGGCAGACACCTTACCTCTAGCGCCACCTTCCCGGCCCCACTGCCCCAATTTTTTGGCTCAGTGTCCAATGCCTTATTTCTGGGCCTTCAGGTAGATTCTCTTAACTGGTTTCTCTCCAGCCTTCTCCCCACCCACTGACTCCTTGTGAACTGCTGAAAAATAAAAAAAATAAAGCAATAGCTGTTTCTGTCCTCAGCTAGCCCAGTGCCCAAATGCAACTCTGTCCAACCAGCCAACTCCAGCATATGCATCCCTGTCCCTTAGAGGCTTCCGGGCCGAGTTCAGATTGGTCATTCCTTTTGGTGCCGTTCAAGGGGAGGTCTTTGCATGGGTTGGAAGGCTCTGGGAAAGCTGCAAGTGAAATACCCCCAAGTAGAGACTGGAGTGATAGCACAGCAGTAGGGCATTTGCCTTGCATGCAGCCAACCTGAGACAGACTCAGGTTTGAATTCCCCAGCATCACATATAGTCCCCTGAGCCTGCCAGGAGCAATTTCTGAGCACAGAGCTAGGAGTTACTCCTGCGTACTGCCGGGTGTGGCCCCAAAACAAAACAAAACTGAAAAAAAAGAAATAACCCAAGCCAGACAGAACTCGGTGAGGTCCCACCTCTGTCCTTGAATATTCAGATTCCCCTGTAGCCAGCCCCAAGTATGACTCAGCACCCCCTCCCCATCTCATTTGGAGACCCAAGACCAGGAGCTGTGGAATTCATAGTGCTGTGTCCCCCATAGGTGAAGTCTCTATGCGCCTGCCTGCTGGATGCCAATGTCCTGGTGCAGCGGAACAATCTGGAAATCGTCCTCTTCTTTTTCCCCTTCTATACCTGCCTGGTGAGTCAGGCCTGGGATGTGCCCTTTGTGTTCTTCTCATCCATCCATCTATCTGTGTCCGGCTGGTGAAAGAGGCCCTATTGGTCTCTGCGGCCCAGCCTGCTGCCACTCCCTGCCCCAGGAAAGGCTGTGACCAGTGCGATCCACTGTTCGCCTGCAGGACTTGGAGGAGCAGACTATCCCACTGCCCAGACCTGACATCGTACGAATCCTGGCTGCTGCCACCCAGACCCTGCTGAGAAGGGACATGTCTCTGAACCGCCGACTCTATGCATGGCTACTGGGTATGGCCATAACTGGGCTGCATTCCTATGATGCACACACATGCTGACAATGCCACTCCAACTGGCACTGAAGAGCACATACTGAGGGGGCTGGAGAGATAGCACAGCATTAGGACGTTTACCTTGCATGCAGAAGGATGGTGGTTCGAATCCTGTCATCCCATATGGTCTCCCAAGCCTGCCAGGAGCAATTTCTGAGCGTACAGCCAGGAGTAGCCCCTGAGCACTACCGGTGTGACCCAAAAACCAAAACAAACAAACAAACAAACAAAAAACCCCACACACTGACACCCAGGGGATGTATGCAACCAATGGAGTAGGCTTAGGTATGAATTTTATGCCTGGTTTTGTTTATTTGGTTTTGAAGCCATACCTGTTGATGCTCAGGCATTAGTCCTGGCTCTGTAGTCTTGGCTGGGCATGGGAGACCACATAGGATGCTGGGAATCAAAATACCCTCTGACCTCCACAAATCCCTGTCCCGTTCTCCTGTAGGCTCTGATATCAAAGGAAATACCATTGTGCCTGAATCTGACGTCTCCAATTCTTATGAAGACCAGTCCTTGTACTTTTTTGAAAAATATTCTAAGGATCTTCTCATTGAGGTAAAGGACCCTTGCTGAAAAGTTCACCCCAAATTGCAGCATCCTGATGGGGTTTTAATGGATTATTTAATATGAGACACCCTGTGACCCTGTCCCCCTCCCTCAGGGTAGACACGTGCCTCAATCCCTTGGTTTATGCATGACTGGGAGCTTCCCAGCAAACTCATTTCCCCCTGCAAGGTGGATTTTCTTTCTGTCCCCGGTTACTTAGTGATTGGAACAGCCTATACTGTCCTGCTGTCTGCACTCAGTGGCCTAATGTGTGATCCTGTGAAACTCCACAGAGCCTGGCAGGGATCTTGCACCAGAATTTCGGGGATGTCGATGTGGAAGAGCGCCACCACGCCTACCTGAAGCCCTTCCGGATCCTGGTCAGTCTGCTGGACAAACCGGAAATCGGTGAGCTCAGAAAACAGCCCTTCATCACAAGATTGGCACACCTTGTCGACAGCACCCCTAAATGGAGCAAGTGTCCCCCACTGCCTGCACCAGTGACCTTTGCCCTTGGTGGGTCCAGCATCTGCCTAGAACCAAGCAGGCTAGGCCAGCCAGGAAAGCTAAGTTGATGGGGGACATTGCAGGGAGTCTTGGTGCACCTACCATACTGGTGAAGAAAATGGTGAGGTGTCTTGAGCAACCATGTATTTTGTGGGAGTCATATGTAACCCTTGCTGACCTGGGGTTTCTGTCCAGATTATGTGCTTTCCACTGCCCTGTGGTTTTTGTTTTATTATTGTTCAGGTCACAGAAATTGCTCCTAGAAGGCTTTTCTGACTCAGAAATTACTCCTTGCAGGCTCAGGGGGCCATATGGGATGCTGAGGATTGAATCTGGGTCCATCGTAGGTTGGCAGCTTGCAAGGCATTAAGCCCTACCTCTGTGCTGTTACTTCTGCCCTTTTGTTTTGTTTTTGGTTTTTGGGCCACACCTGGCAGTGCTCAGGGGTTACTCCTGGCTGTCTGCTCAGAAATAGCTCCTGGCAGGCATGGAGGACCATATGGGACACCGGGATTCAAACTAACCACCTTTGGTCCTGGTTTGCACCTTGCTTGCAAGGCAAATGCCGCTGTGCTATCTCTCCGGGCCGCTAGCCCAATTTCTAACAAGGCGTAATGGAACCCAAAATTTATTTATTTATTTATTTATTTATTTTTATAACCTTTTTTTTTTTTTGGGCTACACCCGGTGGTGCTCAGGGGTTACTCCTGGCTGTCCACTCAGAAATAGCTCCTGGCAGGCACGGGGGACCATATGGGACACCAGGATTCGAACCAACCACCTTTGGTGCTGGCTGCTTGCAAGGCAAACGCCACTGTGCTATCTCTCCGGGCCCAGATTTTCTTTTTTGATAGAAATTTTTTGTGGACGTATTGACGTCCAGTCCAAAATAAAACCCAAATATTGATACGGTGGCATAATCTGTATTTTTTCTAAAGTTATTTTCAGTCCTGATGTTTGTAAACAGTCAATAACATAAAAGTATAAGTCCTGTAAATCTGTTTCATTGTTCATTGTGATCAAGATATCATCTGTATAATGAAATATCATGGCTTGAGGAAATTTTTCATGAGCAGGGTTCAAAACCTTATTTACAAAAAATTGACACATTGTTGGGGAATTCAGCATGCCTTGGGGGAAGAACAGTCTATTGGAAATGTCTGCAGGGATGGGTATTATTGAGAGAAGGAACTGAGAATGCAAAACGTTTTTTATCATCTGGGTGGATAGGAATATGGTAGAAACAGTCTTTCAGATCAATTATAATTAGTGGCCATTCCTTTGGAATAACTACAGGTGATGATAAACCAGTCTGCAATTTGCCTATAGGTATCATGGATAAATTTACAGCTCTAAGATCCATCAAAAGTCTCCATTTACCAGATTTCTTTTTTATAGTGAATATAGGTGAATTCCATTAAGAAAAAGATGGTTCAATATGTCCTAAACTTAGCTGTTCCTCCACTAATTCTGTCAGCACCTTTAATTTATCAGTTTTAAGGGGCCACTGACCTGTCCAAATTGGTTCGTCAGATTTCCATTTTATTTTTATTGGTGCTGATATTTTTATGGTAGTGGCCTTTACTAAAAATTTTGGGTTTTTAAATCAAAAGAAGATTTGGGCTCTTCTGGAGCTAATGGGATGTGGAATTCTGCTTTCCACTGTTTGTGTAGGTCACGGCCCCACAGGGATGGTGAAAATGGGCCCATGTGAGGTCTGATTATTGCTTTTTGATTTTCTGGGCCGTAAAATATCATAGTCCTTGTACTCAACAGACAGGAGTTTAGGCCTCCTATTCCTTCTAGCGAATATGGGATTTCCTGAAGAGGCCAATTTTCTGGCCATTCTTTATCAGAAATTATGGTAACCTGAGCACCCGTATCTATCATTCCGTCAAAGGGTTGCCCTTCCAAGTAAAGTTTGATCATTGGGTGTTCATCTTTAAATTTAGTAACCAGAGCCA
Source organism: Suncus etruscus (assembly GCF_024139225.1). Lineage (NCBI taxonomy): Eukaryota > Metazoa > Chordata > Mammalia > Eulipotyphla > Soricidae > Suncus > Suncus etruscus. Next base: position 40,237,204 of record NC_064860.1, on the reverse strand, counting down.
CGATTGGGTTTTGTAGCAGCACCCGGATCTGTGCTTCCAAAACCTCCAATTCTAGTCTTATCTGAAGTCCCAAATTTGACATAAGGCACTATTACTATCTGGGCAATCACTTCTCCTTTTTTAAAGGTCCATGTAACTGGTACAGTAATAACTACAATGATTTCTCCCATAGAATCTGAGTCGGTGACACCAGTGATTACTGATATACCCTTTATGTTGAGGAAACTTCTGCCAAGAATCAAACCCATAGTATCTGGGGGTGGCGGGCCCACAATGCCAGTTTCTAACATGTAAGGGCATGCTCCTGGGTAAATTGTAATGTCCTCTGGGCATAATATGTCTAATCTGGCACTCCTGATGTGGAGTGAATTAATTCCCTTATAGTGATGAATTTTCTTGGGCTGGGCTTGCGAGCTTTGCCCCTGATTTGGAAGGGCCTGGGGGAGGCCCTGTGGGCATTTCCCTGCATCTTGTATGTGTCCTTGAGGAGCTGAATTTATAAGGAAACAGCAATTTCTTTTGATATGCCCCTGTTTTCCACAATGGTAGCAGGCGATTTGCCTCCTGGGGATTGTGTTGAAACCTCTACTTAGGTTATTATCAATGAAGTTTCTAGATATGCAATCTTTCGCCCTGTGCCGACCCCTTTTGCATTTTGGGCAAAGACCTGGTTTATGGAAAGTGTCCTGTCCCCAAGGGGAATAAGGCATCATTCCCTTGGTAACTGGGAAGGTTTGTACTGAGTGGGGTGGGGGTTGGGGTTCCCCATAGACATTTCGATAGGCATAAAGGAAATCATTCACATCTGCCTTTTCATTTAATGTATTCAATACTAATCTACAGGCCAAATTTGCATTATGATAAGTCAAAGATTTTACTAGAAGTTTCTCATCTCCTCATCTTCGACTTGTAACTTCAGAGCATCTTTAATCTTACCTACAAACTCTGCATATGACTCATAAGGGCCTTGGGTAATTTTTAAAAAGTTTCCTTTACAGGGCCCGGAGAGATAGCACAGCGGCGTTTGCCTTGCAAGCAGCCGATCCAGGACCAAAGGTGGTTGGTTCAAATCCCGGTGTCCCATATGGTCCCCCGTGCCTGCCAGGAGCTATTTCTGAGCAGACAGCCAGGAGTAACCCCTGAGCACTGCCGGTAGTGGCCCAAAAACCAAAAAAAAAAAAAAAAAAAAAAAAAAAGTTTTCTTTACCAATGCTGTTAGAATCAATTTTTTCCCATGATGACAATGCAATATCCCTAATTAAATTTAAGATTTCTTTAGGTAAAGCTGCTTGTGTCTGAATATTTGCAAATTGATTTTCTGCCATCAATAATTCATACGATAGAGTAACACCTGCCACTTGCTTTTTCGTACCATCCAGGCTATGTAATTTGGCTTTTACACCTTCTGAATAGTACATTTCCCATTCAGTTCGCTGTTTAGACGACAGGCATATTTCAGCGATTCTTTTAAAAACATACAAAGTCCAAGATGAGTATGACTCCAAAGTCTTAGTAACTCCACACTGTATGGTGATTTTGGGCCAAACTCTTTACATGCTTTTTTAAACCTATCTAATTCTTCCATCTGATAGGGTACATAGTTAGAAACATTTATCCCGTGTAAATGGGATGAGGCCAGATTAGCAAAATTACTCTGAATAGAGCTCTGAGGCCGTGTGTGTGGTTCATTGTCTGAATCTGCACTGTTGTGCGATTCAATTTTGTGAATAGAACGAGGCCTCCCTTCTGGAGTTAGCACTGGAGGTTGATCATTGTCTGAGTCAATACTGTCATGCGATTCACTAGAATCAGGCTTAACTTTCTGAGTTGTTTTTCTTCCAGAAAAAATTTCTATATTGTTGATGGTGGGGCTGGATTCATCAGCCCGCACCTTGGTCTGAATTTTCGTTCGAAAGATTTCCTTATTATCCATACTGGTTTTAGCCTCACCATTTCTACACTTTCTATTTCCTAAATACCAGCCAATAACTATGCTCACAGTAATAACATGAGCCAACATAGAAATTCCACAAACTATGACGGCTGGAGACAATGCAATTTTTATTTGAAATATAGACCACGGGCCCGGAGAGATAGCACAGCGGCGTTTGCCTTGCAAGTAGCCCATCCAGGACTAAAGGTGGTTGGTTTGAATCCCGGTGTCCCACATGGTCCCCCGTGCCTGCCAGGAGCTATTTCTGAGCTGACAGCCAAGAGTGACCCCTGAGCACTGCCGGGTGTGGCCCAAAAACCAAAAAAAAAAAAAAAAAAGAAAGAAAGAAAAAAAAAAGAAATATAGACCACAACCATCCAACTGCAGTGATTGTCCTTAGATCAAAACCAATTAGTTTTAAACAAAATGGAATAATCCACTTGTATACTAGAGAACCAATGTGTGAGCAAAAAGGTGGCAGAATCCACATGACTGACCACAGAAACCATTTAATGGTCAGCAGAGGAAATTTCCAATGAAGTATTTCACTTACAGTTATTGAGGGTCCAGGTTCAGCCTGTTCGGGCGCCATTATTGTGTATGTAAATATTTTATGGGATTATTATGTTACTGACCCTACCCTGATCGGTGATTGTGCCCTACCCTAGGGTGTGACCTGGCATTCTGCCCACACCCTAGGGTGGTACCTGATTCTGCTTCCACCATTGGGTGGTATCTGATCCCACCATTGGGTGGTACCTGATTCTGGGGATAAAAACAAGGGTCTGTGGAAGGTGAGAGGCTTTTTGCTGGAACTAAGGCTGAGACTTTGGACTTTAGTCTTGTCCACCGAATAAAGCTAATATTTCCACAAGCCTGACTACGAGCTGTTTACCCGCCGTTTCACATCAGAACCATCGGCTGGACGGGGTGGCAGATGTGTACTCTGAGCTGGAGGGGAAGGACCTCATCCTCCATCCCTCCATCAATCAACCTCTTCAGGGGCTGACTTGCAAGACTTCCTATTTGTCTACCTGCCACAGAAGCCAGAGACTTAACTCCGCCACGTGTTCCTGAATGTGTCCATTCTATTGAACATTCAAAGTTTTCAGATGCCTTGTTTCATATGTAGGATTTTTGTTGATTCCTAAATGATCTCAAGATGGTCTTGTTCCAATTCTTTCTCTTTCTTGTTACAGGGCCTCCAGTGGTTGAACATTTGTTTCTTGAAGTCATCCGGGCTTTTTATTCCTACTGCAGTGATGCGCTCGGCTCTGACCTCCAGCTGAGCTACACGCAGAGTGGCAGTTCGCTGATAAGGTATAAGCTCCATCTCATTTCCCTCCATTCTCGGGGCTGTTATGTTTGCTGCTGCTTATGGGGAAGTGGTGGAGACAACCTGGGACCAGAGCCCTCACTGGCATGATGTGTGTCTTAAAGTCAAAAGCTAGAGTGATTTGACTTTTCCTTGGAATACTGAGTAGATTTAGAAGGAATCTGAAAAGCTGCAGAGATAGCATAGCGGTAGGGCATTTACCTTGCACACAGCGGACCCAGGACAGACCTGGGTTTAATTCCCAGCATCCCATATGGTCCCCTGATCTAGCCAGGAGCAATTTCTGAACACAGGGCCAGGAGTAACCCCTGAGCGGCACCAGGTGTGGCCCAAAAACCAAAAAAAAAAAAAAAGAAGAAGGAATTCGATATGTTCCTGCCCCAGTCTGGGAAGGGACTACCCTCATTTATTGAAAAAGTGATGCAGGGCCCGGAGAGATAGCACAGCGGCGTTTGCCTTGCAAGCAGCCCATCCAGGACCAAAGGTGGTTGGTTCAAATCCCGGTGTCCCATATGGTCCCCCGTGCCTGCCAGGAGCTATTTCTGAGCAGACAGCCAGGAGTAACCCCTGAGCACCGCCGGGTGTGACCCAAAAACCAAAAAAAAAGAAAAAAAGAAAAAGTAATGCACTATTTACAATGGCCAGACTCTGGAAACAACCAAGATGCCCTTCAACAAATGAATGGCTAAAGAAACTGTGGTGCATATACACAATGGAATATTTTGCAGCTATCATGAGAGATGAAGTCATGAAATGTTCCTATACATGGATGTACATGGAATCTATTTTGTTGAGTCAGAGGGAGAGAGATAGACACAGAATAGTCTCACTCATCTATGGTTTTTAAGAAAAATTAAAGACATTACTGTAATAAGGCCCAGAAACAATAGAGTTAATTAAGGGCTGGAAGGACTGGAAGAACCGTCAGGCTCACAATTTGAAGCTCACCACAGAGATTGGTAATTCTGTTAGGGAAATAACTACACTAACAACTAGCATAACATAGTTAAAGAATGAGAGAAGTAGAATGTCTGTTGCGAATACAGGCAGGGGTTGGGGGGCACTGATGGTGGGAATGTTGTACTGGTAAAGTGGGGTATTCTGTTTATAACTGAAACCCAACTACAAACATGCTTGTTGTAATCATGGTGCTTAAAGATTTATACAATTAAAAAAAAAAAAAAAGAATAAACCAAGCCAGTCAGGGAAAAAAAAAAGTGATGCAGGTTCATTGAGGGTTGCACAAAAAAAATCAAGAATGGTACTCCCGGGCCTGGAGAGATAGCACAGCGGCGTTTGCCTTGCAAGCAGCCGATTCAGGACCAAAGGTGGTTGGTTCGAATCCCAGTGTCCCATATGGTCCCCCGTGCCTGCCAGGAGCTATTTCTGAGCATACAGCCAGGATTAACCCCTGAGCAACGCCGGCTGTGGCCCAAAAACCAAAAACAAAAATAAAAACAAAAACAAGAATGGTACTCCCATATTGCTGCCACCTCTTAGAGAAATCCTAAAACATTTTATTTCTTTCCAGACTCTCAAGGCATACACATATAATTATCTTTTTTCTTAAAGAAGCTGTGCTATATACAGTTGCCTGTCCTTTGTTGTATTTTTTTTTGGGGGGGGTCACACCCCGCAGCGTTCAGGGATTACTCCTGCTCTATGCTCAGAAATCGCTCCTGGCAGGCTCCAGGGACCATATGGGATGCTGGGATTCGAACCACCATTTTTCTGCATACAAGGCAAACACCCTACCTCTATGCTGTCTCTCTGGCCCCCTTTGTTGTTTTTTGTTTTGTTTTGGGGCCATACTCAGCAGTGCTCAGGGCTTGCTTGTGTCTTTGAGTTCAGTAATCACTATTGATGATACTCAAGAGACTGTATGAGGTGCTGAGGACTGAATTTGAATTTGGTGTCTTTGAGTGCAAGGCAAAGACCATACATGTATCTTTTTAGACATATATCTTTGTGAGACTATGCATGGATTTCTAAATTAAATTCCTAATTAAAATTATCAAATCATTTAAATTTCAGCTAAATTTTTTTCTTCCTGAATGTGTATGTATGTATGTATGTATGTATGTATGTATATATATATATACATACATACACACACATTCTGCCTGTAAACTATTAACAATTGGACTAAAATTAAAGATGGAGAGATAGTATAGCTGATAGGGCACTTGCCTTGCAGGCTGCTCACTCAGGTTTGATCCTTGGTACCACATATGTTAACCTTAACCTGAGCACTGCCAGGTTAAGCCTTGAGCACTGATGGATATAGTGCTCCCCAAAACCAAATAAAAACTCTTCTCAAAAAATTTAGACTAAAATTATTTTTGGTCATCAGATTCTTTTTTCACTTAATTTCCAATAGGGCATATATCATTCTCAGAAGAGTGAAATATACCAAATAATAATTTATAATTTGTTGTATATAGTGACAAATGCTGTATTGGACAGCATCAGGAAAATTCTTTCCTAAGGGGCTGGGAAGGTGGTGCTAGAGGTAAGGTGTCTGCCTTACAAGTGCTAGCGTAGGACGGACCGCGGTTCGATCCCCCGGTGTCCCATATGGTCTCCCCAAGCCAGGGGCGATTTCTGAGCTCATAGCCAGGAGTAACCCCTGAGCGTCAAACGGGTGTGGCCCAAAAACCAAAAAAAAAAAAAAAAATTCTTTCCTATGTAAAATTGGTAACTTTTGGAGGCTCGAGTAATAGCACAGTGGGTAGGGCATTTGCCTTGCATGTGGCTGACCCAGGTTTGATCACCAGCATCCCATTTGGTTCCCCGAGCCTACCCAGCATAATTCCTGAGCACAGAGCCAGGAGTAAGCCCTGACCATAGATGGGTGTGGCCCCAAAACAAACAAAAAATCCACACTGTAAAACAGTTAGTTTTTTCATCTCCCTAGAAGTTGTAAATGGTAACCAAGTGATCACCTTTGACCCTGTGTGCTAAGACACTGTGCCTATGGCAAATTTTTATGGGTATATTTATAAATGTTTCCTGGTCTTGCCAGTGCCATAAAAGAAAACAGAAATGCCTCAGAGATCGTCAAGACAGTGAATCTGCTCATCACCTCTCTCAGCACAGACTTCCTGTGGGATTACATGATGCGTTGCTTTGAAGATTGTTTTAGGTAAGTGCCCTGGTCTGGCTGACGGGCTCTGCAGCAAAGACCAGTGGGCTTTATGGTCTTGTAGCTGCAAATTCTCCAGAGGTGGATGAAGGTGGGTCCTTCAAACTGTTTAGAACTCTAGAGAGAATCTTCTAGGACAAAGGCAGACAGGATAAAAGACGTGGCCACTAAGATGTTCCCCGTGGTGTCAGCTGCACACACTGAAGCTTCATTACTAAAGCTGAACTCAGCACCTCATCTCCTGCAGCCCAAATCTATGTTCTCTCCCGCTGCTCTCTTGGACTCGACTATAGTTTAAATGGATTTGCCCTGTGGTCCAGTGGTTGTAATGTCTTTGCATCAGCGGCCTTCTTTGGTCGCTCCTGAAATGAAATGAGAAACTCACTGGTGGGCTGGTGGCTGAAGGTCTGGGGCTGGACTCCACCTTGCTGTCCCTCTCCCCCTCGCGGCTTCCGTCCTGCCCGCCAGTGAGGCGCAAAGGCTTCTCCCTAACCCCCTTGTCCTGCACCCCTCATTCATGCTGCTCCCTTAGAGTCCTTTGTGTTCACCTGCTTCACCCTATAACTATGGATTGTGACCTGTTTAAGACTGTTAGCTGCATGTTGCTCTGCTTTGGAGACTTCCCAAGCATGTTGTTCACTGTTTAAGACACCCCCAAAGAGAGATGGTAGCACTTCTCTCCTAGGAGAAAGCTGTTGCCCCAAGACACCAAGTGCCCTGGGAGTCACTGCAGCAGTTCTGAGCCCAGATCCCAGCCACCTGCTATGCTGTCCTCTCTCTGGCACCAGGTCCCCCTTGGTATCTGCTGTGCTCGGTGCACTCACTGTAAGGGGATCCGCAGGCAGCCATGTGGCCATGCTAGTATCGAGTTCAGAATAGATTTTAGTCTGCTTGTTTCTATTTCAGAACTCCAGGTCCCTGTGAGCTTTGCAGCATTTCCAGTGTCGCCAAATGACAGGCGACACTTGGCCAGTTCTTTCCCCCACATCTTTTATTGTTTTCTTTAAAGGAATCAAATGCTTCTGCCAGATAACACTCACCCCCAACCCTTCTTGGTGAGATTCCCTCCTCTCCTCCACTCACTTAAGGAATGTCTTAATTTGCCTGATGAAGCCGGGCATCTACCTTGGGCTGGCAGGTGACAGCCAGAGTTGAATCCCTGATGCTACATGTTTCCCCATCTCAATGGAACCATTGGGTGTCCATGTCTCCCCACCCCACTCCACGTGCTCCCTCAATACCATCAGGCCTAAATATGACCTGTACCACCAGGCAGAGCATTGCCAGGAATGGACTCTTTTTCCCAGGCACCACTGTGTGTGGCTCTTCTGAGAACAGGACAGCAACAGCAAGTGCTGAGGTTTCCACAGGAGAGTAAAAGCTGCTCTTGCTCTGCTGTGGCCCAACCTTAGAGGCTGAGGAATTCTCAACGACTCTAGTATAGTGTGCTGGGGCTGTCACCAGGGTTTGCAGTCTCATGCTGTCCCTATAGCACAGGCCTTTGGCTTCAGGCAAAAGAGGCCTGTGATTATTGCTACTGTCAGTGTCAACCAGGCCTTCTGGGGATACACCCTAAACAGGTGCTGTTTAACTCTGTCAACCTGCTTGGGAACCAGCAGATGGAAGACAGGGCTCAATGTCAGGGAGTTTGGTGTCCACCGATATTACTTCATGCCCTCCCCCCTGTTATCCTATCACTATTTTCATGATGGAAGTAGTTTCAATGGAAGTTACAGAAAATGCTGGAGATAGAGAAGTGATTGGTTTCCTAGGGCCAGGGACATGAGTTAGTGGCCAAGAATTGGCCTTGTACTTGGAAGGCCCCAATTTCAGACCCTAACACTAGGAATAAAGAATGGTTTTCTTGGTGCTGATGTGGTAACACAGTGAGTAGGGCATATGCCTTGCATGTAGATAATCAAGGTTAGATCCCAGGCACTCCATATGGTCTTCTGAACCTCTAGGAGTGATTTCTGAGTGAAGAACCAGGAGGAAACCCTGAGTGCTGCTAGAAATGACTACAAAACCAATAAAGAACTTCCTTTTCTTCCTTGTACTTTCTCTAGAACCCTGAAGCAGAGTGATGATGCTGGTAAGAAGAGTGTCAGTCCTCCCTCGAGTGTGTCAGAGCTATGCACGCTGCTGGTCTTCCTCCTGGATGTCATCCCCTTGGTAAGGTGCTTTGCCCATGGTGATAGCCCCATGCTTACCCATCAACCCTAAACCTTCCACTCCAAAAGGAGCTTTACATGTCCACACCGTGCTGACCCCTATTCCTTTCAGCATCTTAGCTGTCTTCTCTGTCAGTCTCAAAAGGGTTATTTTTGATTTGCACTTAGGGGACCTAGCAGTACTCTCACAAAGCCAGTTATGAACAGGGGCTAGTCATGCAGACAGCAAATGTATTTCCTAGTTCATTGGGGCCAGAGTGATAGCACAGCAGGAGGGCATTTTGCCTGTCATGTAGATGTCCTGGTTTTGATCCCGGCATCCCATATGATGCTATGAACACACTAGGAGTGATTTCTGAGCGCAGAGCCAGAAGTAACCCCTGAATGTCGCCAGGTGTGACCCAAAAACCCCAAAAGAAAACTTATTGCTTAGTTTAGATGATGTGTGGCCTAATGTTCTCCAAGACAACTATTTCTTTAACACATAATGAACATGGCCACCCTTTCCCATGAAGGGATACAGCCTTGATCCTCTGTCCAGATCCAATAAATACTTTGTTTTCCCAACTCAAAAATGGACGGGACTGGAGAGATAGCATGGAGGTAAGGTGTTTGCCTTGCATGCAGGACAGTGGCTCGAATCCCGGCATCTTATATGGTCCCCTGAGCCTGCCAGTAGCAATTTCTGAGCATAGAGCCAGGAGTAACCCCTGAACACCACCAGGTGTGACACAACCCCCCCCCCAAATGGACATGAAGAATGGGGGATGGAATAGGGCTGCACCCGGTGGTATTTGGGAGCCATTCCCAAGTTCGTGCTCAGGGATCGACCAGAGGACCCTGTGGTGCCAGGGATTAACTTGGGCCTCTTGCCTCAGACCTCCAACCCTTTGAGTCATCTCCATAGCCCCTGAATATGAAAGCTATGCTATGATGAGTATCTTCTGCAATGCCATTTTGCAGTGCGTGTCTCAGATGGTCTCATGAACATAGTCACTGACCATTCTTCTCTTTTCTCAGGAACTCTACTCTGAGGTGCAGACGCAGTACCTCCCCCAGGTGCTTGGCTGCCTGGTCCAGCCCCTGGCTGATGAAATGGAGATGTTGAGCTTGCCAGAGCTCACGCACGCCCTGAAGACATGCTTCAAAGTGCTCAGCAAAGTGCAGATGCCCCCCTCCTACCTAGACACGGAGTCTTCGAGTTCGGTGCGCGCCATGCCTTGTGAGGAGGAGTGGAGAGACTCCCTTGGGGCAAAGAAACCGAGGCCTTCCCTGAGAGAAGCAGGAGGGAAGTGAGGATGGGAGTGAGGTCCAGATAACAGAGGTCATCACAGGCATGGTCCTCAAACCCTCAGGCTCATCCTGAAAGAATTGTTAGCATAGAGGCAGGCTCCTGGTCCAGATCTGTAACCGAGTAGTATTAGGAACCTTCTCATATCTCAGACCACCAGGAAGGGTACGAAGGAGAAACTGGGTCACTTGGGTGGACTCCATGACAGATCCAGGCTGAGGGGCTTATATCACAGCAACTTAAGGCATGATGGTCAAGAGCACAGGTGAAAGTGTAAAAGGGCTGATTCTTTTGGTGCTAGGCCAGTACATGGAGAACACCTTCGAGTGGTATTCTCTGGTTTCTAGACCTGTACTGCCTCCTCCCTGTGTGGGTCCAGTTTGCCTTGGATGGACAAGGACCTGCCTTCAGGCTTCATGCTAACTTCCCACCTCCAAAGAACCTGTTTCCAGCTAAGGTTGCACTCCTTCCCAGCACTGGGCTTTTGGATTGGGGACACAGTTCAGTTCATTACATAGAAGATTCTCTTGATTTGCTCGGTTTTCATCCAAATAATAGTTTGGGGACACCCTTCAGTTATATCTGTACACACCCTTTGTTTTTACATATAGTCTATGCTCTACGCTCTTCCCCTAGGTTATTTTGGTTTTTAGGTTTTACTGTCATAAATAATGTTGTAGTCTCTATCCCCACACAGCTTCATCAAGTTTCAAGTTTCTGAAAGACAAACTTCTAGAAAGGGGTTGTAATCGATCCCCTTTCTTTTTTAAGTGGAAAAGATGCAGAGGCAGAGAGATGGTACCGGGTTAATGTGTTTACTTTGCCAGCCAGCCAGCTTGGGTATGAGTCTCAGCACTGCATATGAAACCCTGGACCCCACCAGGAGTGATCTCTGAGCATAGCTGGTGTGACCCAAATAAATAATAAACTAGAAATGAAAGTGGGAGAGATGCAGATTCCTTTCACATCAAGGAGGATGCTGCCAAGCTGTCCTCCAAAAGAACTGTATTGGGGTTGCCAAGGAGTTTGGGGCCTATGGCCTGGAGTTATTTCTCATTTTTCTACTATTTTGTCTTAGTACTTGGAAATGTTTCTCTTGAGATCTATTTTGTGCATAGGCAGGTGGAGTGACAGTAAAATGCTGGGTATTCCTGAGTGAGCTGTGAATTTTCTGTGCTGGAGATAAACACTGCCTAGTAGGATCCAAATTCCATTTAGGGACTGTTGGTACAGTTTGTTAGTGAGCCCTTCTTTTCATGTGTGCTCACTATGGAAAAGAATACCCTGGACACAATTTTAGGTCATAAATACCTCTGGGCTAGAGCAACAGTTCAGTGGGTAGGGCTTTTGTCTTGCACATGAGCATGTCGAGAAATAAGCCCTGCTAGGTATGCTCTGGGGGGAGGGTTGGAACATAAGCAAATGTATCCTACTGTAAATGAGGCTGGTGAAGTTGGATCTGGGGCAAGTAGAGAGCTTACAGATTCAAAAACCATAAGACACTTCGAAGGGAATAAGTCTAACAATTTACCCTTATTTAGGAGGGGATGTGATAGTTATAATGTGTCTCAGCCGTTCAGATTAGGAGGAAAACAGGATAAATACCGTTTAAGGGAAAAACAGGAAGTGAGCTCTGTTAGGGAGACAAATAGGATGTATGCTGTCTTGGGAGAACAACAGGATATGTGCTGATACGCTCTAAGTTAGCTATACCTTACCCTACAAACCTTATTAATAATGGCATGTTTGGGGCGGAGAGATAGCACAGTGGTAGGGCGTTTGCCTTCAGGTTCGATCTATGAGCGCAGTGCCAGGAGTAACCTGAGTGCCACTAGGTGTGACCCAAAACTAAAAAAAAAAAAGTATGTTTCCAAGTGTTTTATCTGTCCTCTTTACACTCGTCCCTTCCCTTTGTTATTATTTGTTACTAGTTATAAGGTTATGATGATGGGTGGGGGAATCACATGCAGGCCAGGTTGTAGTCTTCACACCTTTTGTCAAGTTGTTTTGTTCACAGTGGGGGCACAGTGGGACACCAGGCTGCAGTGCTCACTGGTGGTTGCACCTGTAGTCTCACTGGTGTGTGTCCTCTTGTGCTGTTCTTCCACATTAGCTGAAGAGCTTGCATGGGGTCACTGTAGTGTTCATTTGTGCACTTAGCAGTGTGGCTGACAAATAAGTTAAGGTGCGTGTTGTGAGTTGTACTGCCTTTTGTGGTTTTTCCAAACACCTTATTGCAGTAAGGTCAGAACTGCTTTGAGGGGGATCTCAGAACTGACAGGATCTCATGTGGTACATGTGGCAGTATTGGGGATTGGGCTGAGTGCTTGAAGACAGACATTGTAAGTCATGAGCCAATCTTTTGGGCCCTGTATTTATTCATTCAGAGCACAGTGAGTTAAATGCAGAAGAGTTTAAATTTTCCTATTAATACTGTTAACAATATTAACAGTTTAGGGGCTGGAGAGATAGTATGGAGGTAGGGCGTTTGCCTTGCATACAGAAGGATGGTGGTTGGAATCCCAGCATCCCATGTGGTCCCCCTAGCTCGCCAGGAGCGATTTCTGAGTGTGGACCAGGAGTAACCCCTGAGCGCTGCTGGGTGTGACCCAAAAAATCAAAACAAATAATAATATTAACAGTTTAAGAGTCATTAAAGGTTGAAGTGTTAGTCCACAGGAAAAGCCACTAATTAGAAACATTTCTTCTGGGGGCCGGGCGGTGGCGCTAGAGGTAAGGTGCCTGCCTTGCCTGCGCTAGCCTAGGACGGACCGCGGTTCGATCCCCCGGCGTCCCATATGGTCCCCCAAGCCAGGAGCGACTTCTGAGCGCATAGCCAGGAGTAACCCCTGAGCGTCAAATGGGTGTGGCCCAAAAAACAAAAACAAAAACAAACAAAAAAAAGAAACATTTCTTCTAACTGTTGTGTCTTAGTTTTTTCAAAATTTTATCTAACTGAATTCAGTTTCCTCATTCAGATTGTAAAATCTAACAGATTTAAATATTTTTGAACCCCAAAGGCTTTAAATAAAGATAGTGCACCCCAAGTCAGCCTCCCCAAAAGTCCAGGATCTTTGCAATGTTTCAGCTTTTTCTTTGCATCCCTCCCAATCCTCTCCTCCCTCCTGCGAGGCCTTCTTCATATTATTATGAACTTTTGTATAGGGATTCTGTCGGTGTTTAAAAGGACGTGTTTTGAAAGACTAGAAGTACACGTTCAGGGCCTGGAGAGATAGCACAGCGGCGTTTGCCTTGCAAGCAACCTATCCAGGACCAAAGGTGGTTGGTTCAAATCCTGGTGTCCCACATGGTCCCCCGTGCCTGCCAGGAGCTATTTCTGAGCAGACCGCCAGGAGTAACCCCTGAGCACGCCGGGTGTGGCCCAAAAACCAAAAAAAAAAAAAAAAAAAAAAAAGTACACGTTCATTCATGTTCCACCACCCGATGTTTTTTTCCATGATTCTTAAGTTGGGGGGGGGGGCTGCGGGTAGTGTCTTTTTTGAGATCTTTCTAGATGTCTGATAACAGTCTTCCCGATATCTTCCAGAGTCCAGTAAAAGGTGAAGAAAATGAGATCAGGTTAGATACAAAGGCGCTGATCCCCGGGGATGAAGATGCGTCCTTCCCTCCACTCAAGTCCGAGGACAGCGGGATCGGGCTGAGTGCCTCCTCCCCAGAGCTCTCGGAGCACCTGAGGGTGCCCCGGGTTTCTCCCGACAAGGACGACGTCTGGAAGAAAGGGGGGAGCATGCAGCGGACGTTTCTGGGCATCCAGGAGCTGATTGTCAACTTTGCCCACAAGCACATCTTCGGGGCCCCTCTCGAAGTCTCCGCCGATGACGAGGAGAACTCTGCAGAAGAGCCTGCAGGCCGGCGGGAGGAGCAGGGTTTACCGGGCTCTGGGCTCAGCAGCGGCCTTCGGAAGAACTCGTGGGAGGCCCGGCCCCTTGGCGTGCCCCAGTTCAAGCAGCTGCTCTCAGACCTATTCACCATCCGGGGGTCCCCGTCCAAGGCCAAGAGCGCTGCCGAATCCCCGCAGCCTGCGCCCAGCATCCCGGGCCAGAAGGAAGAAGGCGAGTGGACCGTCGAGCGAGGCGCCGTGGAGCTCCAGGGCTGTCGGGAGGACTGCAGGGAGGCCTTGGCTGCTGCCTGCCACCTGCTGCTGGAGTGCGCCACCTTTCCCGTCTACCTGTCCGAAGAGGAGACTGAGCAGCTCTGCGACTCGCTCTTCCAGCTTCCCGGTGAGGGACCGGTCACTCTTATGGTGGGCAGGGGATGGGGAGACCACTTTCGGGTCAAGGGGTCATGCCTGGTTGGCGCACGTGGAGGTAGGCTGCAGGTCCTGGTCCAGTGTACCTTTTGGTCCACTGAAGCCTCTGGAGTCCCAGGGACAGAATCGACGCGTGTAAACCAAAGTCACAAATTAATGCTCTTTCCCTACCCCCCTCCAAGTCACAAATTAATGCTCTTTCCCTACCCCCTCCCCGGATAAAAAAGGCTTTAATTCTAATTCGTGGCTCAAGATCATGCGCACATATGCATACACACATTTTCTTTCTTAGAACATTCGTCTCTTTGTTTTCTTATTCACTCTGGAGAAACCCATATTCTCTCTTGGACATAGACTTCCTCTTTTTTCCTACACACACACACACACACACACACACACACACCATATTCTCTCTTGGACATAGACTTCCTCTTTTTTCACACACACATTCCCATATTCTCTCTTGGACATAGACTTCCTCTTTTTCCCTACACAAACACACACACACACACACACACACACACCATGCCATGCCTTGCCAAGGACATAGACTTCCTCTTTACACACACACACACACACACACACACACACACACACACACACACACTATGCCAAGCTCTTGGACATAGACTTCCTCTTTTTTCCTACACATTCTCTTGGACATAGACTTCCTCTTTTTTCCTACACATTCTCTCTTGGACAGACTTCCTGTTTTTTTTTTTCCTCCCCTCATATCTTTCTAAGGAAACGTTGACTAAAATTTGTTTTAATAAGAAACAAAGCAGGGGCCGGAGAGATAGCATGGAGGTAAGGCGTTTGCCTTTCATGCAGAAGGTCATCGGTTCGAATCCTGGTCTTTCATACGGTCCTCCAGGCCTGCCAGGAGCGATTTCTGAGCATAGAGCCAGGAGTAACTCCTGAGCAATGCCAGGTGTGACCCAAAAACCAAAAAAAAAAAAAAAAGAAAGAAAAAGAAACAAAGCAAAAAACAAACAAACAAACAAACCCAGCACCCATTACGTGGATTAGGCACCTCTGTCTTTGCTTCGATGCCCCCAGTTACACCTATAAAGTCTCTTTCCAAGAAATATCCCTGTCCTGAGTTGTGGGGGGGATGGACAGTTTGAACTTTCCAAGAAAGGGGCATTTTACAGCTCTCTGCCCAGGGCAGCAGTTCAAATGAGCATGTCATGTCTCTAGGCTGCAAATGCAAGAGCAGGTGCCTACAGGGCTGGATTGGGACAGCTGGGGTCTACTTAAAGGTCCCAAACTCCATCAGGTAGACTCTGCTCTCCAAATATCCTTGAATCACATAGGCTTCAACAGACAGATTTGGGGCAGGTGGCACTGTGTAGTGGCTGGAGGTTATTAAGGAAGTAGAGGGAGAGAAGGGGAAGTAGAGAAAAGAAAAATGGATGGAGGGGCTGAAATGAAGGCAAAGATTCCCCCCGTAGTGAGGACCTTAGATTTTTCTGTCCGATCTTGTCCTGCTTATGAATTGCATGCTTGGAAGAGCTGCATTTAGAAGCAAGTCCTTGGCCTATGCTTTTGGTTCCCCTGCTATTGTCATGTGCCCCTACCATCAATATGTGAATTTTCCTACTTGGATATAGTTATTACTTATAGTTTGTTTTAGAGCTACATTTAACTAAGCTCAGGGATCACTCCTGGTAGTGTCTGGAAATTGAACTTGAGTCAGCTGCTATCTAGAATTCTTTAATTTTTTGGTTTTTGGGTTACATCTGGTGGCGCTCTGGGGTTACTCCTGGCTCTTTGCTCAGAAATCACTCCTGGCAGGCTCAGGGGACCACAGAGGTACCAGGAATTGAACCCTAGTCTGTCCCAGGTCGGCTATGTACAAACGCCCTACTGCTGTGCTATTGCTCTGGTTCTCTTTAAAATTCTTGTAGTAAAGGTTGTCAGGGAGAAATTGCAGGATTAAAGCTTTTGCCTTTAATGTGGCTGACCCCAATTTGATCCCTGGTCTCCCAAGGTCCTACTAGAGCACTGCTGCTTGTGGCCAAGACAAAAATCTAAAATAAAAGAATTTCAAATCACCTTGAAGCTCTGAGATGCACACATATGGAATTTGGTTGTACCCCCTCCCTCCAATCCCCAATAAAACTACCAAAGCAGGTTGGGTCTCATTGGCCCTCTCCTATCAGCCAAAAGTTCAGAGATACCTAAGAACCAGCTCTCCAGTGATCATTCTTCTGTGACTTCCTTTCAGGGGCCAATGCCTCTGCCTTCCCCATGTGGCTGAGGTCCCTGATGACCATTGGCTGCTGTGTACCTGACTGCGCCCTCCAAAACGTGGCCATCTCCACACTGCTAGAGGTGATCAACCACTCCCAGTCCCTTGCCCTCGTCATCCAAGACAAGATGCAGCGCTACAAGAGCTCAGGACACAACCCATTCTTTGGCAAGCTGCAGATGGTGACACTTCCCCCTGTCGCACCAGGGACACTGAAAATCATTGCTGAGAAAACTGACTTCTATCAGGTACAGAAATAGAAGAGAGAGAGCAGGGACCCAGGGACTCACTCAGCGGCCATCTGATTGCTGTAACTGAGGTTGCAGGTCACTAGGGTTGGAACCCCGATGGGTCTGGTGGCAGCTGACTTACAGCTAGTATGAACATCTGTCCTTGCCTGGCCCCAGCACCATAGTGCTGTAGGTAGACCTGCCATCAGAACTGGGTACATAAAGCGATGAGGCTAGAGAGATGATGGCTCAGGGGATGGACCACAACCTGTGTAGCTAGGAGGCCCAGGTTCTAACCCCAGCATTGCTGGGGTTCCTGTGGGGAAACAGGGGCCTCAGCAGAACACTTTCTCCTGTGCTGGCAGCTTTCTTTCACTTGGAGACATTTTAAATACTTTATGTGTCAGTGAAAGCCCAACCAACTGAAGTTGTTTACAGTCTTCAAATTTTGTTTTTCTATTTTATTTTTGTTTTGGGAAAGCCTGCTCTGGACCCTATACTCAGGTATTAAAGCAGGGCTGGCCACATGCAAAGCAAACACTTTTTTTTTGGCGGGGTGGGGCGCACACCTGTGATGTTCAAGGGATTATTCTTGGCTATGTGCTCAGAAATTGCTCCTGGCTGGGGACTGGAGAGGTAGCACAGCGGTAGGGCATTTGCCTTGCACACAGCAGATTTGTAAAGAAGGTGGCTCGAATCCCAGCATCTCAGGTCCCCCTGTGCCTGCCAGGAGCAATGTCTGAGCGCAGAGCCAGGAGTAACCCCTGAGCACCGCCAGGTGTGACCCAAAAACCAAAATGGAAAAAAAAATAGAAATTGCTCCTTGCTTTTGGGTTGGGGATCATATAGGATGCTGGAGATCGAACCCAGGTCCATCCTAGTAAGCCACACGCAAGGCAAATGCCCTACTGCTGTGCTATCGTTCTGGCCCTGAAAGCAAACACTTTGCCTCTTGTACTATTTCTCTGATTCCCAGAGTAATTGTTTCGGAGGGGCCTGCAAACAATTCTCAGGAAGTCTGGGGTCGTTTTGGGATTGCTCAGCCTATGATAGAACTCGAGGACACTTCTCAAGCCCAGCCGTGCTCAGGATTCCTTTCTGGGCCATATCTGTTGATAATCAGGGGCCATGGGGTGGCTGGGATCAAGGTAGGTTGGGACCATATCCCCAGTGGCACTGCACTTTGAAGTGTCTATGAAATCTCTGGTCAGGGCTAGAGCGATAGGACAGCAGGTAAGGTGCTTGCCTTCCACTTGGCAGACTAGGGTTCATTTCCTGGCATCCCACATGGTCCCCCCTGAGCACTGCCAGGAGTGATTCCTAAGTGCAGAACCAGGAGTAAGCCCTGAGCACAGCCAGGTGTGTCCCCCCCTCAAAAAAAAAAAACTCTGATCACCCTCATCAACAGTTACTGTTGTCTGCTAGTACTCCCCATCTTCCATCTCCACCCCCTCCCCTATGTATCAGTTCTATTCCCTAATTATTTTTTGTGGGTCTTACTATTATTTTTGGTTTTGGGGTCACACCCTCCTTGTTTCTGCTCAGTGGTTGGACTGTGGATTAACATGCTGCTTTCTTTTTTTTTTTTTTTTGGTTTTTGGGCCACACCCGGTGGTGCTCAGGGGCTACTCCTGGCTGTCTGCTCAGAAATAGCTCCTGGCAGGCACGGGGGAGCATATGGGACACCAGGATTTGAACCAACCACCTTAGGTCCTGGATCGGCTGTTTGCAAGACAAACATCACTGTGCTATCTCTCCGGGCCCTTCCATACTCCCAATTGTGGCTAAGGATTCGTAGATTTGAGCTTCCTCCATCTTGGGCCTCTCATCTGTGTAGTGTGGGACCTCCATCTTTTTAGTCTAGGCAGATCCTGGTGGATTGTTGGGCTACGCTCTTTGGCCGTGTTGCCTCACCTAGTGGAAGTCTGTAGAAGCTGATTCCCCAGGGGAGAGAGTTGCTGCATGTGTCCCAAGCTCCATTTCTCTGTCCCAGAGGGTAGCCCGGGTGTTGTGGCACCAGTTGAACAAGGAGACCCAGGAGCATCACGTGACCTGCGTGGAGCTCTTCTATCGGCTGCACTGCCTGGCGCCCTCGGCCAGCATCTGTGAGGACATCATCTGCCATGCCCTGCTCGACCCCGACAAGGTGAGTCTCTCAACCCCTTGACTCCACCCTGCCATGCCCAGTCCCAGCCTTCCAGCAGCCATCTGGATGATCAGGCACACAGTAGAGTCTCCGGCCTGGATTCCTCCAGAAATATGTGCCATCTCCAGAAACATGTGCCATTTTCTCCACCAATGTGCTTTGTGTCTGTTAACCCACCCTGGGAGCTCTACCCAAACCCCTACAGGCCTCCTGAGTTTGGGGGTTCTTCTGGAGCCCCTGAGACTTGGGTGTCTCAGGCTACCTGGCATGCTCTCTTGGTTTTGTTTGTTTTGATTTGTTGTTTTGTATCTTTATTTCCTGGGACCATACGCAGCAGTGCTCAGGGCTTATTCCTGTTTCTGTGCTACGGAATTCTTCCTGGCAGTGTTCAGAGGACCATATGGAATACTGGGGACTAAGTCCAGGTTGACTGTGTGCAAACCAACTGCCCGCCCCTCTAAACTATTGTTCTGGCCCCTGTTTTAGGATTTTTTTTGGCGGGGGGAGGCACACTCAGTGGTGTTCAAGGCTTTTACTCCTGTCTTTGGTTCAGGGATCACTCCTGGCAGTGGTTGGGAGACCATATGGGATGCTGGGGATAGAGCTATGCAAAGCCAGTGCCCTCCCTACTGTGTCATCGCCCCAGCTTCCAAGACTGTTGAATTCCTTTAATTCCAGGGACCCTGGCTGGGAGGGAGGCTTCCCTGATTGGGGAGTTAGCTTGCTGTGATGTGAGCAGAGAACTGAAGTGGGCTCTCTGCCAAGCCATGTTTGTGTGGAGCAGGCTGGAGGGAGGCACTCACTTGTTCCTTCCTTCCAGGGAACCAGACTGGAGGCGCTGTTCCGCTTCTCTGTCATCTGGCACCTGACTCGAGAGATCCAGGCCTGCCGCGTCACATCTCGTAGCCGCTCCTTCGACAGGTGAAGCCCACTTAGGATGGGACTGAGTCAGAAACGCTACCCCATTCCTTGATGCCCAGCAAGTGGCTCCCCGCCCCCACACACTGAGTGCAGTGTGTGTGCATATCCATGGCAATGCTCCTGGCCGTGGAGGATGGAGGACCGCAGTGTGGGCCAGCATCCCCAGTGTGTGAGGCCATGACGATTGCATGTCTACACTGCTAATGTCATCAACTCCATGCTTTAAGACGTTCATTTGGAGGATGGTTTGTAAAGGCCAGGGCAAGTGTAAAGGACTGTGTGTGTGTGTGTGTGTGTGTGTGTGTGTGTGTGTGTGTGTTGTGTCTGTGTCTGTCTGTCTGCCTCCCTTTCTCTCTTTCTCTCTCTCTCTCTCTCTCTCTCTCTCTCTCTCTCTCTCTCTCTCTCTCTCTCTCAAGGGGAAGGTGTTAAAGTGTCCATCTTACACATGGTTGTCCCTGGTTCTCTGGCACTGTATAAGGTCCCTACACCCCACCTCTGATGATCCCTAAGCAGAGAGCCAGGAGTAAACCCTGAGCACTGCCGGGTGTAGCCCCAAACAACTTTTTTTTAATATCTATTTATTTATTGGTTTTTGGACCACACCCAATGGCGTTCAGGGGTCACTCCTGGCTCTGTACTTAGAAATCGCTCCTGGCAAGCTCGGGGGGACTATATGGGAATCAAACCCAGGATCGAACCCAGGCCTGTCCTAGGTCAGCCATGTGCAAGGCAAATATGCCCTACTGCTGTGCTATCATTCTGGCCCCCCCCACCCAAACAACTTTTATGAAGGAAAAAACAGTCAAGTTTTATAGAAGGTACATTTTTTTTGCAATTTCGTTTGTTTTTATTTTTTTTGTCTTTGGGTCACCCCTGCCAATGCTCAGGAGATACTCTTGACTGTGCTCAGGGGACCCAATGGAGTGCTGGGTTTGAACCCTCATTAGCCACATGCAAGGTAAACACCCTCCCTGCTATAGTAATGTCTCCAGCCCTTCATTCCATTGCTTAAAAAAAACTGTCAGGGACAGAGAGAGATCTCAAACAGTTGTTGAGCATGGGCCTTGCAAGGCAGGAGAGCTGGGCTTGATTTTGAGCCCCATGCGGAGTACCCCTCTTATGTCCCACCACAACACAGAGTGGGCCCTAGGGTATGCCCATCCCCACAGACGTTCCAAGAGCACACACATGAGCAAATATTTGGGGGCAGATATGCTGCCCTAGACAGTGCTGATTCTGTGCCTGGGGTACCCCCCGCAGTTAGATGAGCTATTTGGGGTGAGGCCTGAGTTATTGGGATTCTGGAAAGCACCCTATCGCCCTCCCTGTTGATTGATTGTAGCTGGAAACCAGGTTGGAACCCCTGTTGTCCTGTGTGCTCAGCTTTCCAGGGCCAGTGTTAGTGAGGTTCCCTGGGGTGGGGAAGGTGGTCCTGGGGTGCATAGGCCTCTACCCCTCATTGCCAACTTGCTTTCCACACCAGGTCCCTGTTCGTGGTGCTGGACAGCCTGACGTGCACAGATGGTGCCATCAGTGCAGCGGCCCAGGGATGGCTGGTGCGGGCGCTGTCCCTCGGTGACGTGGCACGCATCCTCGAACCCGTGCTGCTGCTCCTGCTGCAGCCCAAAACTCAGAGGACCTCCATTCGCTGCCTCAGGCAGGACAATGCTGCAGGTGAGCACAGTCTGAGGGTCCCCAGACCCTGACAGGTGTAGACCTGCCCTTAGCTTCAGCCATAGTCATGAGAAAGGTACTCTGGACACTTACAAAGACTTGTACCATCTGGAAATCAGAGATGGGCCCCTGAAAGGCAGGTTAATGGGCAGGACCCTTGCTTTGCATATTACCAACTCCATATCTATCCTCAGTACCCTGTATGGATCCCTGATCCCTGCCAGGAGGATCTCAGAGTCAGGAGTCGTAAGTCCTGAGCACAGAGCCAAGAATAACCCTGGTCATCTTGTGTGTGAACCAACCTCTCCCTTACACACATACTACCACCAAGACAAATAGAATTAAAGGACTAGATGAGGAAGGCCTAAGTGATAAGTATAGCGGGGAGAGCATTTGCCATGCATGTTGCTGACCCAGGTTCAATCCCCATCATCCCATATCGTCCCTCAAGCATTGTTAGGAGTAATTCCTGAGTGCAGAGCCAGGAGTAAACCCTGAGCACTGTTGGGTATGACCCAAACCCCCCCAAAACAAAAAACAGCCAAACCAATAAAACCAGATGAATCCAAACTTCAGAATACTAGGTTGGTGGATATGTTGTATTCACTAATAAAATTAGGCTTTTGTTTTGTTTTTGGGCCACACCCAGCAGCACTCAGGGGCTACTCCTGGCTCTGCAGTCAGAAATTGCTCCTAACTGGCTCGGAGGAGCGTATAGGATACTGGGGATTGAACCCAGGTTTGTGCTGGGTCAGCCACGTGCAAGTCAAATGCCCTGCTGCTGCACTATCACTTTGACCCCTAAAATTAGATTTTCTTCTCTCTTTCTTTCTCTCTCTCTCTCCCTTCTCTCTCTCCTCTCTTCTCTCTCTCTCCCCTCTCTGTCTCTGTCTCTGTCTGTCTGTCTCTGTCTCTGTCTCTCTCTGTCTCTCTCTGTCTCTCTCTGTCTCTCTGTCTCTGTCTCTGTCTCTCTCTCTCTCTCTCTCTCTCTCTCTCTCTCTCTCTCTCTCTCGCTTTTGGGTCACACCTGGAGATGCTCAGGGGTTACTCTTGGTTCTACTCTCAGTAATCACTCCTGGCAGGCTCAGGAGACCATATGGGATGCCAGGGATCAAACCCAGATCAGCCACATGCAAGGCAAGCACCCTACCCTCTGTGCTATTGCTCAGGTTCTCTTTTCTTTTTTTTTAAGTAACAAAGGGAAATTTGGAGTTGGGGAGATAGTGCAGCACTGAAGCACAGGCTTTGGGAGACACCTGAGTTAAACCCCTTGTCCCCTGAGTACCATGCTGGGAACAGCCCCCCAGCACCTCTGGGTATGGCCTCCAAACCAGAAAGAGAAAGGACAGTTTTCGCTAACTCTGTACCAGTGAGTGACATAGGGAACAAAGAGATGGCGTGGAGCACATGCCCAGCCCAAGCTTGGTCCCAGATAGTCATCAACTATATCCCCAGTGTTCCCTGAGCCTAGCACCGTGCTGGTGTGGCTTCGTGAAAGAAGTGGGAGTTGACATTTTAGTCACACTGGAAGGGGAAAGCATCAGCTTGGGAGGGGAGGGCAGTTGTTGAAAAAGGAAACAGGAAAACATGGGGTAGGAACAATAGCACAGAGGGCAGGGCATTTGCCTTGCACATGGCTGACTAAGATTTGATCCATGGCATCCTGTATGGTCCCCTGAGCACTGCCAGGAAAGACCCCTGAAAATAGAGCCAGGAGTAACCCCTAATACCTCTGGGTGTGGCCTGTAAACAAAAATAAAAAGGGAAAATATGGGACTGGAGTGATAGCACAATGGGTAGGCATTTGTCTGAAATGCGGCTAACCAGAGTTGGATTCTTGATATCCCATATGATCCTCTGAGCCTGCCTGAGTGCCACTGGATGTGGCCCAAAAAACTAGAGATGAAAGAAAAAAGGAAAACCATAGTGTCCCGTCCCCCACCCCCCACCCCCCCCCCCACCCCCCGCGAAAGTTTCTTTGTAGGAAACAGTGTACAGAAACGTCAGCAGATTTTCAGAGCTGAAAGGTGCTCCCTCGAATGGCTTGTTTTCAGCAGAGCCAGAAACACACACAGGGCATTCACCAGGCTTTGTGAAAGGCCCAGCCCTGGCCCCACTGGCGGATATGGGTGATGAGCATTTCCATGCACAAAGCATGAACATTGTTTTTTTTTTGTTTGTTTGTTTTATGGTGAGGCGGGGGTGGGGTGCCACTCCCAATGGCCCAATGCTGTTTAGGGCTTACTCCTGGCTCTGTGCTTTGGGATCATTCCTGGTGGTGCTCAGGGAACCAGATGCAGTGCTGGGGATTGAACCTGGGTCCACTAATGGCATGTGAGGCCAGAGCCTTAACCACTGTCCCCTCAACTTTAGTTATTTAATGTTTGCTTCTAAGACCAGGATTCCTTTTAGAGGTAGGTAGCTCCTCAGAGTCCTAAAGTCTTCTCTCTCTCTCTCTCACTCTCTTTCTCTCAGAAGACTTACATCATTGGTTGTATAAGAAGAAAGCACCATTCCGAGAGGCGAGTGGCTTGGCTGAGCCCCAGAACAGTAGCACTGAAGAGAGCCTACCACTGAGCCAGCTCACCACGGTGGACCGGGAGGCCATCTGGGCCGAGGTGGAGCGGGAACCAGAGAAGCAGCCACTGCCGGACCCTGAGCCCCGTGACAAGGACCTGCCCAGTGGTGGCAGTGCTGGCGGGGAACCAACTGACAGCAGTGAGCACACGGAGTCAGCAGACACAGGCTCTAGCCCCACAGACAGCGAGAACGCATCCTCCTCCTTCTCCTCCCTGTCGCATGGGCCGCCCGAGGACGGTGGCACGGCCCCGCTCAGGCTTGGCCTGAGCCGCGTGGACTCAGACAGGACCCAGGCCTCAGAGTCGCTGTCCAGTGATGATGATGACATTGATGATGAGGCAGAGGAGGCCGAGGTGGTGCTGCAGGAGGTGCCCTCTGTCCAGCAGTCCCGGCCATCACGGGTGCCACGCGGGAACCCCGAGGCCTTGTTTCAGCACATTCTGCTCTACCTGCAGCCCTACGACTCCCGGCGTGTGCTCTATGCCTTCTCGGTGCTGGAGGCCGTGCTCAAGGCCAACCCACGGGAGTTCGTGGAGGCTGTGGCCCAGACCAGCATGGACACCAGTTCCACTGCCCACCTCAACCTTATTTCTAACCTGCTCGCCCGCCATCAGGAGGCGCTGGTGGGCCAGAGCTTCTATGGGAAGCTGCCGACCCAGAGCCCCAGCGTCTGCCCGCACTCACTACTCATCGAGCTGCTTGCCTACCTGTGCCTCAGCTTCCTGCGTAGCTACTACCCAGGCTCCCTGCAGGTCTCCCACCGTGATATCCTAGGCAACCGTGATGTGCAGGTCAAGAGCGTGGAGGTCCTGACCCGGTTAGCAGCACAGCTGGTGGCTGTGGCCAAGTCGGCTGAGGGCCAGAACGCCGACTTCATCCACGGCCTGTTGCAGCGCTGTAAGGTACAGGAATATGTCCTGCTCTCACTCGCCGCATCTATGCATGCCAGCCGTCGGCACTACGGGCTGGCCACAGGCACTGCGCTGGCCACATGGGCCCGTGCACCCCCCAACGGTCCCCTTCTGGAGGAAAACCTCATCAATCTAGGCCAGGACCAGATCTGGAGTGAGCACCCGCTGCAGATCGAGCTGCTGAAGCTCCTGCAAGTGCTCATCGTCTTGGAGCACCACCTGGGCTGTGCCCGTGAGGAGGCCGAAAACCAGCCTGAGCTGGCCCGCGAGTGGCGGCGTGCTGTGAACTTCCAGCAGGCCATCGGTGCCCTCAACTATGTGCAGCCGCACCCGCTCACCTCCCAGGGCCTGCTGGTGTCGGCTGTGGTGCGCGGGCTACAGCCGGCCTATGGCTACGGCATGCACCCGGCCTGGGTGAGCCTGGTCACGCAGTCCCTACCCTACTTTGGGAAGTCACTGGGCTGGACTGTAACCCCCTTCATCGTGCAGATCTGTAAGAACTTGGACGAGCTGGTCAAGCAGTATGAAAACGAGTCTGCGAAGCTGCCTGTCAGGTACAGCGGCTCCAGGGATGCTGCCCAGCGCCCAGGCTGTTGCTTGGATGAGCTTGTCGAGGGCAGATGCGGGAGCACAGTCAGAGGCCCTTGGAGCGTTGCTAGAGGGGTCAGGCTGAAATGCCCAAGTCTTCCTTGACTCTCTCTCCCTTCACTCCCTCCCACTTACCTTTCTTGACTTTTTTCCTTCCTCCCTTCTTTCTTTCCCTTCTTTCCTCCTTCTCTTTTGATCCTTTCTTTCCTTCTCCTTCCTTCCCTCCTTCCTGCCTTTCCTTATTTCCTTCTTTTTTACTTCCCTTTCTCCTTCCTTTCTCCTTTTCTTTCTCTTCCGTCCTTCCTTCCTAACTTCCTTTCTTCTCTCCTTCCTTTCATCTCTCCCTCTCCCCCATCTTTCTTCCTCCACCACCCTCTCTTTTAGGAGAGGAGGGTTATTTAGGGCCTTATCCAGTTTACTCCTAACACTGCTCAGGGATCACTCCTGTTGCTGCCCCAGGGACCATATATACTAGGATCCAGGATTGAGCCACGATTGATTGCAAAGCAAGTGCCCTAGTCCCTATTCTATCTTCCAGCTCCTCGGAGCCTTTATTTCTTATTTTTTGCAGGGGGGTGGGGGCACACACAGCAGTGCTCAGAGGTTTATTCCTGACTCTGCACTCAAGAATTGCTCCTGGGTGTTCTCAGGTGTTCATGTGAGATGCTGGGGATTAAATTCAGGTTAGCTGTTTGCTGCGTAAGTGCCCTCCTTACTGTGTTCTCTCTCCAGACTCTCAACCTTTTGTTTATTTTGTTTTGGATCAACATTTAGCTGTGCTCAGGAATCACTTCTGGCAGGCAGTGGGAACTGCATTGATTCAAGGAATCAAACCCAGGTCTCTAGACAAGGTTAACACCCTTTCCTACCTGCTGTACTCTGGTCAGGCAGCCGGCCATTTTTTAAAATTCCATGCAGGTACCATACTGGTTCAAGTTGCAGGGGAAGTCATTCACTCTCTTATTTATGCCAAACAAATACAATATAAATTTCCCACACTGAAATTGGAAAGCATCTTTCTGAAGGGACTGAAGGCAAAATTACAGATGATGGGTCTTGTTCTAGGCCAGTGTGTTGCTCCCAGAGCTGCAGTGCCCAGTAAGCCTGATCTCTTGGCTGTGGAGACAGCTCTCTCTGGGTGCTGCTTTGCCTGTAGGAGTCACAGCTGCTGTCCCTGGCACACACTACCTGAGCACAAAGCAAGCGGGACCCTCAGGTGCCCTGAGTGTGGCCAGGAACAACAGAAGTCTAGGACTTGGCCCTGATTTCCTTGCTGACATATAAGACTAAAAACCATTATTTCCTTGTCCACAAACCTTCTCAAAAATTAGTTTCTTGGGCCCGGAGAGATAGCACAGCAGCGTTTGCCTTGCAAGCAGCCGATCCAGGACCAAAGGTGGTTGGTTCGAGTGCCGGTGTCCCATATGGTCCCCCGTGCCTGCCAGGAGCTATTTCTGAGCAGACAGCCAGGAGTAACCCCTGAGCACTGCTGGGTGTGACCCAAAAAAAAAAAAGAAATGAGTTTCTCGGGGCCAGAGAGAGAGCGTGGAGATAGGGTGTTTGCCTTGCGTGCAGAAGGATGGTGGTTCAAATCCCGGCATCTCATATGGTCCCCTGAGCCTTCCAGGAGCAATTTCTGAGCATAGAGCCAGGAGTAACCTCGAGTACTGCTGGGTGTGACCCAAAAAAAAAAATCAGTTTCTTGGGGTCAGAATGATAGAACCGCGGTAGGGTGTTTGCCTTGCACGCAGCCAATCTGGGACGGACCCCTGTTTGATTCCTGGCATCCTATATGGTTCCCCAAGCCTGCCAAGAGCAATTTATGGGCACAGAGCCAATAACCTCTGAGCACCGCTGGGTGTGACCCAGAAACCTTAAAAATAATCAGTTTCTCCTTTCTTCACCTCCAAAGCCTGAGCTCCAAGAGGGAAAACATCTCCCCTGATTACCCGCTCACTCTGCTGGAAGGTCTGACAACCATTAGCCACTTTTGCCTTCTGGAACAACCCAATCAAAACAAAAAAGTAAGTTTCTGTTTTCCCTAAGCTTTGCGGCATTTCAGATATGGTTTTATAGGGTTTCCTTTCAAATAAGAAAAAAAATGTGTATGTTAAATAAGGCGAGTGTTAATGAAATCTGCTGCTCACATGTGCGGGTGTATGCAAATTTATGCAAACCAATGCAAATGTACTCTCAAGCCTGGTCTTGCTGGCACCTACAAGTGTGTGTTTTTCTCTGTAACCAGGGATACAGTGTCAAGACACTTGTTTGGTCTGAGGCCTATTTTAGTCTTTCCCCACTGTGTAGTTGTTGCTTGACCCCCTTGTTTTGGGTAAAATCTGCTCTAAAGCCATCTTAGCCCTGAGGAGCTTTCCCCTCCCTGGGCATGAGTTTTAGGAGGTACCCCAGGCTTTGGTTGAATACAGATAAGTTTGGGGTTGCTTTAGACTGGCAGGTGTCTGGGCTCAGTGTATGAGGAACCATGTGGCTTCCAGACCCTGTGTGGGGCTGCTGGCCGAAGTCAGAATGAGGTACCATCCTCGGTGTGGGGGGGCAAATGGACGGGCACCTGGGAATAGGACACAGCCCCCCTGTAGCTGTCCTGGTGGCAGAGATGTGCCCCTGGGGGAAGCCCACAGACCCCTGTTGCCACCCTGGTGAGCAGGTTCCGCAGCAACTCAAGACATCTTGTTTTGTTTTGTTGTTTTTGGGCCGTACTTGCTGGACTCGGCTTACTTCTTTCTGGCTCTGCACTCAAGAAACACTCCTGGCAGGTTCGGGGGACCCTGTGGGATGCTGGGAATTGAACCCAGGTCAGCCATGTGCAAGACAAACACCCTCCAACCCCACCTTTTTCTTCTTAGGTGGCTGCCACTGATATTAGCAGCATGCGAAATGCCAAGAACGCTATCTTGGAAGAGCTTCCTCGGATAGTTAACACCGTGGCCCTTCTCTGGAATGTTCTCAAAAGGGAAGAGGCTCAAAAGAGGCCTGTGGATATTCTTGGGGCCAGCAAAGGGTCCTCATCCGTTTACTTTAAGACTACAAAGGTGAGAGGCCTTCCCTTGTGCGATCACTGCCTCCCACTCCATAGTTGCGTTATCATCCCCTACCCCAAGGTGATTTCTGCAAGGTCAGGGTTGGTGATCAGTGGTTCAGCAGGATCTGAGTAGGAAGCGAGTCAGGAACGAAAATGTCTGAGGCATTGGTGAGGGCAGAGAAGTTTCCTCTTGGCCAGAAAAAAAAGCTATGTCATTGTTTTCTTAGCCTATGTTCTGCCCTTTGCCTTATATGTGTCCATCTGTTTGTCTGTGTATCTCTGTGTGAATTTGTGTGTTAAAAATAACCCCTTGTGGGGTCAGAGCTATCGCACAGCAGGAAGGACTTTTGCCTTGTAGGCAGCTGATCCAGTTTTAAGCCCCAGAATCCCATAGAGTTTCCTGAGCCTGCCAGGAGTGATTCCTGAGTGCAGGAGTAAACTCCTGAGCATTTTCAGGTATGACCCCAAAATAAATAAGCAAACAAAAATAGCTCCTAGAGCTTTGGGGGTGGGCCCCTCTCTGTCCTGCTCCAGCAGCTTCTCACTCTGTCTTGTCCTCGGGGTACCAAGGGCACACTGATGCATTAGGGTGTCTAAGGTGTCTGAACAGCAGCAACCAGACTCCCCTGGTTGACTATCTGTGTCACCATCCTCAGCATCCAGGCTCATGGCCAAGGCTTTGATTGTGTTTCAGGGCAGCCGGATCTCTCACCACTACTAGGAGTCACTTGGGGCCTCCATTGACAGTGCTCGGGTTGGTCTTAGCCCTGCCCAGTCCACCATAGAGCCATTTAAGAAAACCTTTGGGGCCGGAGAGATAGCACAGTGGTAAGGCATTTGCCTTAGATGCAGAAGGATGGTGGTTTGAATCACGGCATCCCATTTGATACCCCGAGCCTGCCAGGAGCAATTTCTGAGCATAGAGCCAGGAGTAACCCCTGAGCGCTGCCGGGTGTGACCAAGAAAGAAAGAAAGAAAGCGAGAGAGAGAGAGAAAGAGAGAGAGGAAGGGAGGGAGGGAGGGAGGGAGGGAGGGAGGAAGGAAGGAAGGAAGGAAGGAAGGAAGGAAGGAAGGAAGGAAGGAAGGAAGGAAGGAAGGAAGGAAGGAAGAAGGAAGGAAGGAAGGAAGGAGGAAGGAAGGAAGGAAGGAAGGAAGGAAGGAAGGAAGGAAGGAAGGAAGGAGGAAGGAAGGAAGGAAGGAAGGAAGGAAGGAAGGAAGGAAGGAAAGAGGGAGGAAGGAAGGAAGGAAGGAAGGAAGGAAGGAAGGAAGGAAGGAAGGAAGGAAATTTAAAAAAAGGAAAGAAAAGAAAAAGAAAACCTTTGAGGGCTGGAACGATAGCACAGTGGTAGGGCGTTTGCCTTGCATGCGGCCAACACAGGATGGGCCCCGGTTCAATTCCCAACATCCCATATGGTCCCCTGAGCCTACCAGGATCGATTTCTGAGTGCAGAGCCAGGAGTAACCCCTGATCGCTACTGGGTGTGACCCAAAAACAAACAAAACAAAAAAAAAGGTAAACCTTTGGGACTGATACTGGACTCAAGTTCATGACTTTTTGTTTATTGGTTTTGGGGCCACACTCTGCAGGGCTTGGGACCTACTTTTGGCTCTGTGCTCAGGGATTACTCCTGATGGAGACCATATGAGATGCTGTGGATTGAACCTAGGTCAAACACATTCAAGGCAAGTGTGGTGTTCTCTCTCCAGCCCAGGAGCTCAGGTTCTTGATGAGTTCTTGAAAGGACTCAAATGCAAGTCTGGGTAATACCAAGCTGAAGGGTACTTATTGATGTGTACAAGGCACTGAGTGTGTAGGCCTGACTAATGAGTCCTAGTGTTTCTGAATCAACCAGGGCATTTATAAGACACAAGAACACATATCTGGGCAGAGTCTGAGGGTGTATAACAGAGCCCCATTTCTTCATAGATGCCTCTTAGTTGTAAAACAGTCTCAGCATGAGGCAGGATGCTCACAGGGTACAAGAGAAGAATGCTGAGGATTCTCACCATGTTTGTGCTCATCGGGGGTTGACTAGGGCAGCCACAGACTGTCATGTTATAGTTAGATTTTTGCCATGTGAGTGTATTGTAAGAAACATGAAAAGATTTGGGGTGATCGATTAATATATATGTCAGTTACCCATTATTGACCCTTCCAACTGCTTCTCATCTCTGGCCTTATTATTTTCTCCCTTTGGGGCCCAACATTGTTTTGGGGCCTTCCTTGATGGCACTCAGGGCTTACTCCAAGCTCTATACTTGGGGATCATTCCTGGCAGGGTGTGGGGGACCACATGGAATGTCAGGGATCAAACTTGGCTCAGCTGTGTGCAAGGCCAGCTCCTATCACTCTGCCCCTAGACCCAGCATCTGTAACTCATTAACTTTGTAGGCAGGAGCAAACCAGGATTCTGGTTAGGGGTATAAAGGGCATAGAGGTTGATGTCAGGTTGAAGGATATTGGTGTTGGCCTATTGAGGGAGGACAATGTTGCCCTGTTGAAGAACAGACCATGGCAGTAACTGCTCTCACAGAAGCACAAAGACATCTTTTACAGAGAATAGCACAATGCTGTAGTGGATCAGCACTACAATGTTATCTTAGAGGAATATTTCACCTCCTAGAGGTAAAGTTTTCTGGTTGGTTCTCCCATAAGGTCCATGGCCTGCCACATTCACTCCAGCTTTTCTCCTGTCTCAGGACTATGGCAGATTCATTTGCTATTATGCCGTCGTCTCAGCGGGAAATGTCATTGTACAGCCCATCCAATGCACTGGTGGGCATTTACTGGCATATTTAGTCCCACACAACTGGTACAGTAATTCTTGCCAAGTTATGGGTGAGAGCATCTGCATGGGGGAAAGAGAGGGGAGAATGCTTTGCCTCAAACAGCACATTAAAGAGAGAGAGAGAGAGGAGTGCTTTACCTGAAAGCGTGCGCGAGAGACAAAGAGAGAGAAAGAGAGAGAGAGAGGAGAGAGAGAGAGAGAGGAGAGAGAGAGAGAGAGAGAGAGAGAGAGAGAGAGAGAGAGAGAGAGAGAGAGAGAGAGAGAGAGAGAGAGAGAGAGAGAGAGCGCAAAGAGCATTTAGCCTCAAACAGCACATCTGTTACCCAGACAAACTGCCGCCAGACCTAGCTGGCACACTCCTCGGGGCTGTGAAACATGGGTTTCCAGAATGTTCTGTTCATTCCAGGAGTGCCCTCCAAGGGAAACCCGCTGTCTTTCAAGGCGTTGCAGGAACGTGCATAGAGCCCAGGTTTCCTGTGTGCAAGGCTCTGTGAATGCCCAGGCCAGCTCCCCCTCTCGGGTCCTGTGTCCTCTCTCTGGAGTGAGTCTGCCTGAAAGGGCCAACACTGCCGCCTGCACTGGCCTGACCGTGTGCTCTTGGCTGAAGTTTCTGGAGTGCCGGACTTTGGGCCTGCCCTACAGGGCCTCAAAGCTCAGGGCAGATGCCCGCATGCACAGAGGGAGACATCCTGAGTCCGGCAAGCAGTGTGAGTGCTGTGGGCAGGCTACTCCCAGTGTGGCATTCGGGCCCAGGAAGCTGACACCAGGCCCAAGCTCATCTGGGCCTCAGGTATCCTGCTGCAGGACATGCACAGAACATACTTGTTCTTTAGAAATTTGGGCCAGGGAATTGACTCAAAGTGTATATCCTGCATGCAGAAGACCTGGCTTCAAGAGCTATAGCACAGTGGAGAGGGTGCTTGCCTTGCATGCAGCTGACCTGAGTTTGGTTCCCAGCATCCCATAGGGTCTCCTGAGTACCACTAGGAGAGATTCCTAAAGTGCAGAATCAGGAATAAACCCTGAGTACCATTGTGCCCCATTAAAAAAACAAAACAAAACATGATCCAAATAGAGGACTGGTTTCAATTCCTGGCATTGCAAATATCAATAACATGAGGCCAGAGCAAAAGCACAGCAGGAGGGCATTTGCCTTGGATGCAGCTGACCTGTGTTCAATCCACAGCAAACCATAGGGTCCCCTGAGCCTGTCAGCAGTGATTCTGAGCACAGAGGCCAGAAGTGATCGCTGAGCACTGCTGGGTGTGGCCAGCAGCTCATAGTTCATGTTTCCAGCCAGAGAGAGGCTGGTGCGCAACAGAGCGAGTGGGGACAAAGGGTTGTCCATGATTCCTAGCAGCCCCCCAGCGCCCACAGCCTGAACTGAGCTCTGTTTGGGGAGGTGCCCGCTGCTTGACTCTTACCTGAAAGCTACCCCAAGATACATGAGGAATATAGTCTGACATCTGCTTCTAGCAGGCACCCCATGAGCGTGATTGTGGTGATCAGCCCAGGCTCTGGCTGCTTCCTTTGCTTCTCTGCCCAAGGCTGAGCAGCATCTGGCAGAAGGCCTTGTCTTGTCACTTCCAGCAACCCAGAGAAGTCAATGTTTGTCCCAGAGCAGAGCGGGATCTATGTTGGTCTCCCCTTTGACCTCACATATGAGGGTGCCCCATGCAAACTGGGGGACATGGTGGTGGCCAGAAGCTCCACCTTTGAGCAACGCAGGGTTTCTGTACCCCTGCCTGGACCCCGAGCTAGAGGAAGGCCTCTGGGATCACTGCCAGGGACAAGTGCTTCAGGCAAGTGTCATGGCATACAGCAAATGGCCCGGAAGCTGTCCAGACTGGTGCTGGTGCAATGCTTCAGGCTGAGAAGCATCACCTGGGGGTGCAGAAGTTCTAGATTGTGGAGCCTGGAAGTTTTCAGGGTTCCAGCAGATTCTGGGGTGAGCAAGATTGGAGGCTGGTGAGTTGCAGGGCCACAGGGAGGGGTTACTTTTTTTTGTTTGTTTTCTTTTTGGACCACACCCAGTGATGCTCAGGGGTCACTCCTGGCTATGCACTCAGAAATCGCTCCTG
This sequence comes from Suncus etruscus, assembly GCF_024139225.1. Classification (NCBI taxonomy): domain Eukaryota; kingdom Metazoa; phylum Chordata; class Mammalia; order Eulipotyphla; family Soricidae; genus Suncus; species Suncus etruscus. The sequence continues at coordinate 40,203,844 of NC_064860.1, read as the reverse complement.
GCTTGGGTACCATATGGGACGCCAGGGGATCAAATCGCAGTCTGTGCAAGCCAAATGCCCTACCGCTTGCACCATCATTCTGAACCAAGGGGTTAGTTCTTTACATTTGATTTAGGGATCCCTCCTGACAGTGCCCAGGGGCCACTGGTGTTGTTTGGGATTAAACCCGGCTCTGCCATCTGCAAAGCACGTGACCTCCCTATGGCCCACAAGGGTTTATTTTTAACGGATATAAACTGTAGTGATAGAATTGATCTGTTCCATTTCTATAAAACAAAGGGAATAGAAACAAGCCCTTTTCTGAGCCCATGGAGAGGAGTGGGGCTGGGGTTCTTCAGAATGGAAGCAGGGCTGGCCTGATGCTTGCTGGATACCCCTCTCCCAAGTCCCAGTCTTCCCCTGTGAAGCCCCATGTGGCCTGCCACTGGCCTTCCCTGCTGGCTTGTGGCTGCCTGGGTTAATGCCTTCTACTCCTTACCCACTCCACTCCCAGCAGTCCCTGGGACCATTTCACATAGAACCCCACTGGATGTATTTCTGGTCCTGTTCCAGGATCCCCACACCCCCCACTGCATTCCAGTGCTACTTAGTTTTAACTTTCCTTTCCCTCATGTTCTAGACCATCCGGCAAAAAATCCTGGACTTTCTGAACCCCTTGACAGCCCAACTTGGGGTGCAACTGATAGCCGCTGTCGCAGCAGTATGGAACAGAAAGAAAGTCAAACGGCACAGTAAGACAAAGGTAAGGATTCTCTCTCTCTCTCTCTCTCTCTCTCTCTCTCTCTCTCTCTCTCTCTCTCTCTCTCTCTCTCTCCCTCCTTTCCCCTCTTCTTCCCCTCTCCCTTCCCTCCCTCTCTTCTTTTTTTTTTTTTTTTTTGGTTTTTTGGCTACACCCGGCGGTGCTCAGGGGTTACTCCTGGCTGTCTGCTCAGAAATAGCTCCTGGCAGGCACAGGGGACCATATGGGACACCGGGATTTGAACCAACCACCCTAGGTCCTGGATTGGCTGCTTTCGAGGCAAACACCACTGTGCTATCTCTCCGGGCCCTCCCTCCCTCTCTTCTACACACACACTCTCTCTCTCTCATTCTCTCTCTCTCTCTCTCTCTCTCTCTCTCTCTCTCTCTCTCTCTCTCTCTCTCTCTCTCTTCTTAGAACCCTTCCCACTCTCCATTCTCACTTCTGTATTCAGGCATGTGTCTCTTTCTGCAGATTGTGCCGGCTCCAAGTGCATCTCAGCTGCCTCTGGTGGACCTGGTGTGTGCACTCAACACCCTGCAGACTGACTCGGTGCTGCAGCTGGTGAAGGAGGTGGTGAAGCGGCCGCTGCCCATCCAGGGGAACGAGGTCAGGTGCTGGTTCTGAGCAGAGAATCAAGGGTTTATAGTACAAGTGCTTGTGTTGGACATGGGGGTACTCACAGGACTGTCCCCTACATCTCTGATTCTCTGGTTGGCTTAAGACCCTCCTGGTAATTCTCTGCCAACTGGGCCCTTGTCTTCATGTAAGGACTCAAGGATGGGGTGGGGTGGGGGTGCAGAGGCCTTAGGTCCTCGGCCTTATACAGGTAGGGTGCAGGGGCCTTAAGTCCTCAGCCTTATACAGGTAGAGTGCAGGGGCCTTAGGTCTTCAGCCTTTTCTTTTCTTTCCTTTTTTTTTTTTTTTTGGCCACATCCAGCAGTGCTCAGGGCTAACCTATGGCTCTGTGCTCAGGGGTCACTCCTGATGGAATTCGGAAAACCTTCTGGGAGTGTCAGGGATTGAACCTTGGTCGTATGTAATGCAGGTCCTCTCCCCTTGGATGTGGCTATGAGAGTCAGTTGCCTCAGGGGTCTGGGGGACCCTCAAGGGATGAGCCCTGCCAGCAAACTGCTGCTTTAGTTGGGAAGAGAAGGAAACTGGCCCAGAGACCAGGACTGTGAGGCCAGATTATGGACGCCTCTGAGTGCTGCAGGGATTGGAGACGGTGAAGTGGGGTGTCCACAGCATCTCGGTTACTGGGTGTATGTGGGATGGAGAAGTCCAGTGTAAGTTTCAGCAGTAACTGAGCACATCTCAGGTGGCATGAAACCTGCTTTTCAAAATCCTTCTCAGACTAGAGCACAGCAGGTAGGGTGTTTGCCTTGCACTTAGCTGACCCGGGTTCAATCCCGGGCGTCCCATATGGTCCCCTGAGCCTGCCAGGAGTGATTTCTGAGCACAGAGCCATTAGTAACTCCTAAGTGCTGGGTGTAGCCCCAAAACAAACAATAGCAACAAGAAAATCAAAACCTGGGGCTGGAGCCGTAACACAGTGGTAGGGCATTTGCCTTGCACATGGCGGACCCATGGGACAGACAGACAAATAGACCTGGGTTCGATCCCCGGCATCCCATATGGTCCCCCAAGCCAGGAGTGATTTCGGATTGCCAGAGTTGGAATCTTTGTTGGCTGCATACCAGGCCAGCACCCTCCCCTCTGTGCTTTCTCTCCAGTCCCAGTGCCTCCTTTATATAAATATCTGCAATTTCCTGTTCTGGGTTTGGTTGGTTGGGGGTTTTTTTGTTTGTTCGTTTGTTTTTAGGGGATGTTGTTTATTTTGTTTGGGGCTCACATCCAGCAGTCTCAGGGGAACACTACTTGGTGCTACACTCACAGTGCTAGGGTGGGGACTGACTGGGGTTGTTGTGGAATCTTTCGGGACTGGCATCAAACTCTCGGGACTGCATAGGCGAGGAGGATGTGTGCTGCAGTTCTCCAAACCTGTGACCTTCTCCCCACTTCTGCTGCCTTTTGCATTTCAGTTTTGTTTCTCCTCTAACCAGTTGAGTTACTTAGGTTTCACTTTCGTTTCCAGAAGTCTGCCAAGGTGGATATTCCTGTGCTGCATTTCTGTCACGCTTTCATCCAAAGGTAACTCATTAATTCTTTTGTGCTTTCATAACTTGCAACTGGAAAGAATTGCAGTTTAGAAATAGTCCTTAATGCTGCCTTACTGCCTCCCCAGTTGCCCTGCTGCCCTCACTTACTCTTCTTTTTCTTTTTTTTTTCATTTAAAGACTATGTTTCTTTTCTTTTTCTTTTTTCTATTTTTTTGTTTTGACCAAAGTGGATTATAAATCTTTCACAGTAATTTTTTAGATACATAGTGACTTGAATCAGGGGCATTCCCACCACCAATATTGTCCTCCCTCCACCCCTACTCCCAGCGTACATCCCATATCCCCCTCCTTTACCACCTGGGTTGCTAGTATAAGTGGTCCCCTCTGTGTCTAGCATGTCTGATCATTATTTTTATTTCTACTTAATGTTCACACGACTGTCTGGTCTTGGTACCCTTCATTATTTCCCCCTCAATCTGTGAGGGGAAATAAGATGGTTCAAATTATGTGGTTCTGTTTGAAGAAAATAAAAATAAAATAAAACCTTCTAGAGGCTATAAATAGTAGTTTAAGAGAAGAAAGAGAAAAAGAGAGAAACCTAACGACAATATTTAAAAAATTAAAAAAATATACCAGTCATCTTATAACTGCAAATGCAGGAAATTATATGCTGTTTTATTTGTTTTTAAATAAGGCCTACTTATAAATTATCATATCTAGCACATAAACTTAACTTCTTCCTTTAACTAACTTTCTTTGATATTATGAACTCTCAAAATCTTAGTGGATAATTTTTAACTACAATAAATTAGTTACTAAAGTTAAAATACTTATGAATAACAATACTCTGAAATAAAAGATTTAAAGACAAAAATTACAGGGGCTGGATAGATAGTATGAAGGTAAGGCGTTTGCCTTGCATACAGAAGGATGGTGGTTCGAATCCCAGCATCCCCTGGCCCCCTGTGCCTGCTAGGAGCGATTTCTGAGCATTTTAGCCAGGAGGAATCCCTGGGCGCTGCCGGGTGTGACCCAAAACCAAAAAAAAAAAAAAAAGAAAAAGCACCACAGCAATAAAGATAACAAGCACACACAATAACCATGGTCCTGAAATTAAAAAAAAAAAAAAAAAAAGCACACACACACAAAAAGAAAACCCACGGAAAAAAAGTTAATTAAATTGTACTTCTCTTTTTATTATTGCATAGGCACAGTAAATATTGGAGAAATTAGAAAGGGAATTCCCTTGGCCTAAGAGATACAGGGTTTCTCCACCCTTGAAGTATACTGTCATGGGAATAACTACAGACTCCATACATGTTCTTTTACTCTTCCCTTGATCCTTTGGTGGTGTCTGGAAACTTTCCGCTCCATCGTGGATGATAAAATCCTGCCTCTGTAGCTAGAGAGATCTTGATATTTGCACAGGTCAAAGGATGGAGCCTAGGATGGAATCTTTATGGTTCTTGGAGTTCTGTTCCATCATTGTTGTTTTAATAAGTCTTCTGTAGTTCGTTTTTGCCCCGATCCTAGGATGAAGCATAAAATAGAGTCTTGCCTTATGTTTCCAGAAGATCTGCTCGGTTGCAGTTGTCTCATTCAGACCGCTGGAGTTAGAGATCTTGGTTATTGTACAGATCATAGGCCAAGGCCTAGACTAGGATCTTTTTTTATTGGTCCCAGGATAAGTTCTGCCCTGTCATGGTTATCACAGTCAGTCTTCTGTAGATATTGATGTTGGTTTTTGTACCAATCAAAGAATGACATGCCTTCTGAATTCATCTTATTGTTAGGAGGTGAGGTAATAGTCCAAGTTGTTGCCATTTCCTCATTATGAGGATGTGATATCAAAACTGGCGCATGTTGGTGTCAGAGCAGTATTAAGAATGCCCCAGAGGGAGTTTGGTTCCTGGAGCTGTAGTGGAGAACTGTGTCGGTTCTCTGTCTGAGACCTAGGGTTCAGGGTTGGACGGTCACTGTCTAATCACATGGAGTCTAAATTAGGACCATATGACATATGTTCAAGGTGGAAGGTGCCCCTGTATTGTAAAGTATATGAGTTCCTATCCATAGTAGATAAGAGCTGTTTCAATACGTAAAATTTTCCCTTTTTTAGTATGCCTTTGCAAGAAGAAATGGTGGTACATTATATTGCTGGTGCATTTAGGGGTGAGAGAGTGTCAGGCTCCATCATCTCTGTGCCCTGGTTTTGACCTGAGCTATTATCCTTGGTGTTGTGTATGTAAACATTTCAATGGGATTATTATGTTACTGACTGCACCCTGATTGGTGATTGTGCCCTACCCTAGGATGTGACCTGGCATTCTGCTTCCACCCTAGGGTGGTACCTGATTCTGCTCCCACCATTGGGTGGTACCTGATCCCACTATTGGGTGGTACCTGATTCTGGGAGATAAAAGCAAGGGTCTGTGGAAGGCGGGGGGCTTTCTGGCTGGAACTGATGCTGAGGCTTTGGGCTTCAGTCTTGTCCACTGAATAAAGCTAATATTTCCACAAGCCTGACTGTCTGCTAGCTGTTTACCTGCTGCTTCACCTCAGAACCGCCGGCTGAACAGGGTGGCAGACGCGTGCTCTGAGCTGGAGGGGAAAGACCTCATCTTCCATCCCTCTATCAGTCAACCCCATCAAGGGCTGATTTGCAACACTTCGCAAGACTTTATCTTGTAGGTTTTTATATCAAGCAGAACCAAAACAGGTGGAGTTAAGGAAGAAGAGAAAACAGAAATGAGACTCATATATATATATATATACTCACACATATAAAAGAAAAATAAATAAAAATAAGTTTAAAAATACTAAGAGAAGGGGCCGGAGAGATAGCATGGAGGTAAGGCGTTTGCCTTTCATGCAGGAGGTCATCGGTTCGAATCCCGGCGCCCCATATGGTCCCCTGTGCCTGCCAGGAGCAATTTCTGAGCCTGGAGCCAGGAATAACCCCTGAGCACTGCCAGGTGTGACCCAAAAACCAAAAAAAAAAAAAAAAAAAAAAAAAAATACTAAGAGAACAAAGTAATGTAGGAGACTACCTTATATTTGGGGATAAACAGGTTAAGAAGTAGTATTATATAGGTCTTAAACTTATAAAGGAAATATAGGCTTCCCCATTGTCTTTTGAGATTTTCTTGTGGAGGGTACTTTTCTTCATTTATTTCCTGGAGAGCTAGCTGATTTACTCTGCCATGGTCATATGGGTCACCAGGACTTGTGCCTGGGCCCATAGTCAATGTCAGGGGGCCAGAAGGATGGTCTCATCTACTTTATTTTGAGGACTACACCCAGCCATGCTCAAGGAATCACTCCTAATAGGACTCATGGGACCCTATGGGATGCTGGGGATCGAACCCAGCTGGGCCACGTACAAGGCGAGTGCCCTTTCTGCTGTTCTTTCGCTCCAGCCCCCAGTGGTCTCACTTAAAGCTTGTATTTCTAGCCAAAGAATTTCAGGTTCCTAGATTCCAGTGGTTCCCTCATGTGTGGAGCTAAGAAACAAGGCACTCCAGGATCCAGGGAAATGGTGGAGTTCCTGAGTGTGGGCCTTGTGAGTCTGAAGCTTAATCTCCACCCTCTTTCCTCCCCCCCCCTCCCCCGACAAAATAGTCATCAGGACAAACAGGTCCAGGGGCTAGGGCAATAGTTCAGCAGGTAAGATGCTTGTCCACCTAGCTTTGATACCTGGCAGCCCATACAGTCCCCAGAGTCCCACCAGGAGTGATCCCCAAATGCAGAACCAGGAGGAAGCCCTGAGCATTGCTAGGTGTTGTCAAAAAGTAAGTCAGTAACCACCAGGCCCCTAAACTTCTTATCCACCTAGATTGCAAACAGAGCTAGAGAAAGCTTCGGTGGGGTCTTTTTTCCCCCACCGCACCCCTGACCTGGCCTTTCCAAACAGGCTCCCGGGAGCTGCCTTGCAAGAGAACTTCCCTGCCCTGTTGGGTGTGTTCAAGGAGTCAGTCCAGCTCATTCTCACTCCTCCCAGCTACTTCCTGCTTCTCAGGTACAGGGGCTCTGGGCACTTGCTGTCCATCTGCACCCATGGGTTTCTGGGTGCCCCAGCTGAAGCCCTGTTTCCCCACAGCATGCTGAACGACTTCGTGACCAGGACGCCCAATCTGGAGAACAAGAAGGACCAGAGAGACCTGCAGGTGTGTGGGGGACTTGGCAATCATGGGGCAGCAGGAGCTGGACCTAGGTCTGATCCCACAGGTTCTTCTTTTATTCTTGTTTGTTTTTGGGTCACACCCAGTGGCACTCAGGGATTACTCCTGGCTCTGCACTAACAAGTCACTCCCGGCAGGCACATATGGGATGCCGGGATTCGAACCACCGTCTGTTCGAATCAGCTGTGTGCAAGGCAAACGCCCTATTGTTGTTCTATCCCTCTGGCCCTCCCACAGACTCTTCTCAGGCCTGAGGACCCTGGGAACTGAGTTGGTCTTTTGACAAGGCCCAGAGTTGGGCAGGGAGCCTGGCCTGAGGTTCAAGATTCTAGGAACAAGTTAGGGCCTAATCTTTAGCATAGTGTCGTGGTTGATTCTTGTCATCTGTTATTTGGTTTGGAGCCATGCCCAGTGTGATGTCCAGGGGTGACTCCTGGCTCTGCACTCAGGAACCACTCCAGGTGATGCTCTGGGGTCCACATGGGGTACCAGAAATCAAATCCGGGTTGGCCACATGTGAGGCAAATGCCCTCCCTGTTGTGCTATTGCTCTGGCCCTGAATTAGTTCATTTCTGTACTCAGATTTCTTTATTATTATTTTTTTTTTTTGGTTTTTGGGCCACACCCGTTTGACGCTCAGGGGTTACTCCTGGCTATGTGCTCAGAAATCGCCCCTGGCTTGGGGGGACCATATGGGACGCCGGGGGATCGAACCGCGGTCCTTCCTTGGCTAGCGCTTGCGAGGCAGACACCTTACCTCCAGCGCCACCTACCCGGCCCCTCAGATTTCTTTAAACTCTTTCTTCAACCTCACTTTTTTGCCCTACTTTGCTAGGACTCAAACCTTGGGGTTTTGTATATTGAAGACAAGTGCTCTACTTTTTTTGGCCACACCTGGCAGCACTCAGGAGTAACTCCTGGATCTGCACTCAGAAATCACTCCTGGCAGGCTCGGGGGACAATATGGGATGCCAAGGATCAAACCCAGGTCCGTCCCAGGTCGGCCATGTTCAGGGCAATGCCCTATCACTGTGCTCTCTCTTCAGCCCCGTCAACTTAATTTTTTGAGGAAGTCTATCCCACAGTGCTCAGGGCCTACTCTGAGTCACTCCAAGTGTTGGGGATTGAACCCAGGGCTCTTGACAGCAGAGCGTCTGTCCCATCCCTCTGAGCTCTTGCCTGCCCTTATTTAATTTGGGGGGGCCACACCTGGTGACGCTCCAGGGTTACTCCTGGCTATGCACTCAGAAATCACTCCTGGCTTGGGGGAGCATATGGGATGCAGGGATCAAACCGTGGTCCATCCTAGACTAGCGTGGGCAAGGCACCTTACCCTTTGCGCCACTGCTCCGGCCCCTGATTTATTTTACTTTTATTCATTTTGCAAGGGTTGAGATATGCTTGGGCTACTCTCAAGGCTTCATTCACACACTGTATCCCACCCTGGGGAAACAGGTTGTTGGAGAAAATAATCCAAACCAGGCTGAGAAGGTGAATCACGCATGGTCAGGTAGCTTTCTGTCTTGTCAAGTGAGAAAGAGTGCTGCCTGCCAGAACTTCTTTTTTTGGTTTTGTTTTGTTTTTTTTTTTTTTTTTTTTTTTTGGGGGGGGGAACCACATCAGGTGACACTCTGGGGTTACTCCTGGCTATGTGCTCAGAAATCGCTCCTGGCTTGGGGGATCATACCGGACGCTGGGGATCAAACTAGGTTCGTCCTGGATCAACCACGTGAAAGACAAAGGCCCTACTACTGCTCTTTCGCTCCGGCCCCAGAACTTCATTTTTTATTGAGTACAGAGACTACTCCCATGTGGGAGAGTAAGGACAGAAAGCCTAACCTGAGCCAGTCCCTCCAAGGTTTGCTTGAGACATGTAAAACAAGATAAGTAGGAAAATCTCTGTTTTGGGTGAAATCAAGATATAAATAAACAGATACAAAGAACCCAGGAATTATATTTTGTTGTTGGGCCATATTAGTAGCATCGCCCCTGGCTTGGGGGGACCATATGGGATGCCAGGGATCGAACCTTGTTCTGTCCTAGGCTAGCGCTTGCAAGGCAGGCAGACGTTTTACCTCTAGTACCACCTCTCCAGCCCCTGATCCATATTCTTGATTCACCAACCCCCCACTTCCTTCATTTTGCCTGCAGGAAATCACACAGAAAATTCTTGAAGCTGTGGGGAACATTGCCGGCTCTTCCTTGGAGCAGACCAGCTGGCTGAGCAGGAACCTGGAAGTCAAGGCCCAGCCTCAGATCTCCCTGGAAGAATCTGATGCTGAGGACGATCTGTACGGTGAGTGTAGCTCATACTCAGCCAGACACCTACATTGTCTTCAGAAGCAAAGCATTTCAGTAGGTCCTAGGGGGTCTTTCCTATGCTATGAGTCAGTGTGTACTGCTGGACCTCATGGCAGCACTGCCCATAGAGGAGAGGAAAAAAAATCAGGATTGGGTGTTTTCTTTTTTTTTTTTTTTTTTTTGGTTTTTGGGCCACACCCTGTGACGCTCAGGGGTTACTCCTGGCTATGCGCTCAGAAGTTGCTCCTGGCTTCTTGGGGGACCATATGGGACGCCGGGGGATCGAACCGCGGTCCGTTGAACCGCGGTCCCTCCTAGGCTAGCGCAGGCAAGGCAGGCACCTTACCTCCAGCGCCACCGCCCGGCCCCAAAGAGAATTTTTTTTTTTTTTTTTGGTTTTTGGGCCACACCCATTTGACGCTCAGGGGTTACTCCTGGCTATGAGCTCAGAAATCGCCTCTGGCTTGGGGGGACCATATGGGATGCCGGGGGATCGAACCGCGGTCCGTCCTACGTTAGCGCTTGCAAGGCAGGCACCTTACCTCTAGTGCCACCTTCCCGGCCCCCTAGGGGTGTTTTCTTTTCTTTCTTTTTTTTTTTTTTTTTTTTTTGGTTTTTGGGCCACACCCAGTGGTGCTCAGGGGTTACTCCTGGCTGTCTGCTCAGAAATAGCTCCTGGCAGGCACGGGGGACCATATGGGACACCGGGATTCGAACCAACCACCTTTGGTCCTGAATCAGCTGTTTGCAAGGCAAACGCCGCTGTGCTATCTCTCCGGGCCCGGGACTGGGTGTTTTCACCTCATCCCGTCAGTGCAGATGCAGAACTGGCAAGACAAAAAGATCCTGCAAGTCGTTCAGCAGGAAAGGCTGGAGCTATACAAGGCCACGTGTCGCACCCAAGTCCAAATGGATTGTTCAGAGGACTTGGCAGTACTTTGGACAAAAGACCACACAGTGTTGGAGGCAGGGATAGGAGATAAGTTGTCCTGGGTGAGAGCTATAGCACAGCAAGGAGGGTACTTGCCTTACACGTGGCCAACCCAGGTTTGATCCCAGCATCACATATGGTCCTCTGAGGGCCAGAGAGAGAGCACAGTGATAGGACATTTGCCTTGCATGCAGCTGGCCTGGGTTTGATTTCTAGCATCCCATATTGGCCCCTGAGCCTGCCAGGTGTGATTTCTGAATGCAAAACCAGGAGTAACCCCTGAGCACTGCTGGGTGTGGTTCCCCAAAATAAACACCCATATGGTCCTCTGAGTACCACCAGGAGTAATTCCTGAATACAGAGCCAGGAATAGCCACTGAGGATCAGTTGAGGCACAAAAATTAAAAAAAAAAAAAAAGTGGGCATGAGTGGTCAGATCTTGCAAAGTAAGTGGATGAGGTGATAGGAAATCAGAGAATTGGACTTAGCTGTGAAGTGCTTTCACCTTTTGGGTGTGAGGCTCTGGCTTTCATCCCTGGCGCTATTGGAAAGGAAAGCCACCGAAGATGAATGTTAAAGTTTGAAACATTCTGGAGCCCCATAACATTTCAGAGAGGGGGAAATCAAGCACACTTTGACAGGCTTCAATTATTGGTTGTCTGAAAAGAGCGGGAGCCAGAATGGACAAGGAAGTGTGTTCTAAAGGAAGAGGGAGAGAGACTGGACAGGCTGAGAAATAGAGTCCAGCAAGGCGAAGGCTCTTGCAGGTTTAAAGCCACAGCTGACCATCAGCGTGACTGCAGCAGGTGGAGAAGAGCCGAGAGGGAGGGAGACTGGTTGGCAGGACAGGATAGGAATCACAGATTACTGAGGGGTTTTGTTCCAGTGGGCTGGTACCTAAGCATGCTTGAATGGCGAAGGGACAGAGAGATGCCAGAGCAAGAAAGGACTATTAGGAATCACAGGCCTTCACAGCTCTGGGACCAGCTTGAATGTCACAAAGGGCGGTGTTGGCCTGGGCCAGAGCTAGGAGCTGCCTCATCCCTGAGAACAGGACATGGCAGAGTGTGCACACACACGTTCCAGTTCACTATGAGAGCTGCCAGCCCTCCTGCATCCCCATCTCCTTGCAGTGAGGTAGGGAGCACACTCAGGGCTGGATGCAACAGGAGCATGTTGGAGAGATTTGAACATGGGTAGGATTCTCAGATGGAATCAGTCCCTCCTGAAATATGGAGTCAGAGACTAAATCGAGGGGTGTTCCATGGTGCTGTGTTTTTCTCCACAGTGTTGAACTCTACACAAAGCATGTAGACAATTCATCAGGTTTAGTCAGTGTTGAGTTTTCATGTGGGGAGAGGAGAGGGGGGAGGAAAAAAGAAAAGTAAGGAAGGAGAAAAAAAGAAGACTTCAGATGTTGGCAAGTGAGAGACCAGGTAGACTGTAGAGACTGGCCTGGTGCTGGTGCGAGGGTTTCGGGGATCCAGAGCAGATGGACTCTGAGGAGCAGATGAGCGGGAGAGCTGAGATGTGCCCCCAGGGCCCGGGGATTTGACTCAAGGCATGGGGCGCTGTGTCCGAGGAAACCCCAGTTCTAGTCCTCAGTGCCCTAGGATTTTCCAAGCCCTACTAGGAAAGATCCCATAAGGGCAGGGCAGGTTTTTGGAAGGGAAGCTCATGGAGAGGAAAACTGGTGGGGCTCTGTGGGTTTGGGAAGGAGGCAGAGACACAGGTGGCTGAGCTGGAGGGGAGCAGGAGAGGAACAGAAGGGGACAGTGCTTGGGCCAGGGTGCTACTCGCGGGGCTGCTGAAGTTGAGGGGGCTGAAGAAGTGGGCAGAGATGAGGAGGAGCCAGCAAGTGAGTCAGGGCTGGTTTGTTGGCCCCAAAAAGCTCATCGGATTCTCAGTTAGCCATATTGAGGCTGATCATGTTGATCCCATCAAGATATGAGTTCAGGTCACAGGAGTCGGGTGTGAAACAATGGCTCCCTCCTCCCGTTCTGCTGCAAACACTTGCCTCTGTCTTGCAGATGCTGCAGCTGCTACCTCAGCCATGGTGTCCTCGTCGGCCCCATCCGTGTACAGCGTGCAGGCTCTCTCTCTCCTGGCAGAGGTGCGGTGCGTGTGCCCTGCTGGTCATCCTGAGGGAACCCCAGGGGCTCCTGAATCCCAGCAAAACTCAGTTCTCCCAGGGCAGGCGCCCCCGATCCCCTTTGCTCATGGCCTTCTTCTTCAGGTGCTGGCCTCGCTGCTGGACATGGTTTATCGCAGCGATGAGAAGGAGAAAGTGGTGCCCTTAATCTCCCGTTTGCTCTACTACGTCTTCCCTTACTTGCGCAATCACAGGTGAGGTGTCCTTGGGTGGTGCTCCTTGCATGGTGTTCCCCGTATGGTGCTCCCGCCCTGTGGGGGTCAGGAGCCCACCTTCATTCTGGCCCTCTGCCCTCTCTGCCCCCCTCCAGCGCCTACAATGCACCCAGCTTCCGGGCCGGCTCCCAGCTGCTGAGCTCACTGAGTGGCTATGCTTACACAAAGCGCGCCTGGAAGAAAGAAGTGCTGGAATTGTTCTTGGACCCGGCCTTCTTCCAGATGGATACGTCCTGCTTGCAGTAAGGGAGGATGGGGGGGGCGGGGGGCTGGAGGGAGCTAAGAGTCTTCCCTCGGGAAAATGGGGAACAGCAGAGCATCTGCCTTAGCCCCCCACCCTACATCCATGCACCCACACACAGGAACAGAACTTTCCAGATCCATATACTCTTACCCCTAGGGTACCCCTACCTCTAAGGTAGGTCCTGCAATTATGAGAGCAGTTGCCTGCCCCTCAAAAACACTGTTTGAGACTCCCATGCGCTGACCCTTCTAGATCATAATGTAATTGACCCACTGGGATGCTGTGGTCTTCATGTCTCACTTCTCGGCATCTATCCCAAATTCTCACAAGATCTCAGGTCCAGCTGGACTGTGGAAGATAGTTGGGGTTCAGAGGGAGAAGTCCTCGTTGTGTCTCATTCTTAGAGGCTACCCAGACCCTCACAGTGGGGCTCCCGCCATCCACATCTGGGGTGTTACTTTGTCATCTCTCTAGCCGCAGAGAGCCCAAAATGGGATCAAAGTGGGCACCGTGCTCACTCTTGCTACCACCTACCAAACACTCCCATCAACACAAGTGCATGCCTGTCCTAGTGCCTGTGTCTGGGCACCCTCATGGGTTTCTCTACTGCAAGTCAGGGATGAGTCCATAAACCATTACTCACTCCCTGGCTCTCTGTTCTTTGCGCTGCTCCCTGCATTTGTGGCAATGAGTGGGAGACTTGGGCTTCATCTCCCAACATCTCCAGAAACACCTAATTGGGTTGGTTTTCTTGCCGCTTTTCTGAAGATCTTTTGTACCTGAGTTCCAGGGGGCGCTTCCTGGAGTCTTTGGCGGATTCTATGCACTTTTACTTATTTGGCTTTTCCTTCCTCCCCCAGCTGGAAATCCATTATTGACCATCTGCTGACTCACGAGAAAACTATGTTCAAAGACTTAATGAGTAAGTTCAGGGGTACCTGCTTATAAGTCATGCTTTAAAGCAGTGCCATCCCCCTCTCCTTGGTACCATCTCCTATGGCCCTCCTAGGAATACTCATGGGGGCCCTCTGGCCCAGAGTGAGACATGGCAGCCTGGAGCTCTACTGCTCTGTGGTCGGCTTCTCCATGTTCCTCCCAAGCTGCCATAAACATTTCCTGGGGTGCTCGCAGCTGCAGCTCATCAGCAAATGGGTCCTGACGTCAGCACCTCTCTCCAGACAGGGCGCCCCACCCACCCACCCACACCCACATATGAAACCTTTCCTGCAGCTTTCTGGCAGAGAAATACTTTTAAAAGTGCTGCTAGTTCTGGGGCTGGAGCTATAGTATGAGAAGAACATTTGCCTTGCATGTGGCTGACCCGGATTCGATCCTCAGCATCCCATGGGATGAGCCTGCTAGGAGTAATTTCTGAGTTCGGAGCCAGTAGTAAGTAAGCCCTGGCGCTGCTGGGTATGGTCCAAAAACCAAACTATCAAACAAAAAAAAAGGAAGTAATACTAGTGCTATTACAATTCCCAAGGCATATTTTCCTGGGGACTCCTATCATGGAATAACACTAAAGACATAAGCCTCTGAAGGCCCCCACCCCCAGTGGTAGCACTGCAGACTAGAATACAGAGTTTACATGCAAGGGTCCTGGGTTTGATGTCTAGTACTGCACAGTCTCCTGAACACCACCAAGAGTAACCCCTGAGCACTGCCAAGAACAGCATCCCTGGGTGTAAGTCCAGAAATGCAAAAGAAGACTGGTGATGGAGAAATAGGCAGTGGTAACACTGTGTGCCCCTAGGGAATCCAACTGGCCCCTATTTTTCTCACCCCTGAACATCTCCTGAGGCCTTAGCACTGTCACTGGCTGTAGAGCCCATTGGCTGTGTTTTTGCAGACATGCAAAGCAGTTCTCTGAAGCTCTTCTCGAGTTTTGCCCAGAAGGCCATGCTGCTCAAGCGCCAGGCCTTTGCTGTGTTCAGTGGCGAACTGGATCAGTACCACCTCTACCTGCCCCTGATACAAGGTAAGAGGACCCCACATACATACACCCCACACCTAGCTGGTCAGGGAGGACCCCAGTGGGGACCCTGGCACTTTGGGCAGAGTGAGCCAGGTTAAATGGTGAGTAGGAGAAATTTGACATTAATCAAGGATGAGTTCAGGATGCAGAGAGAGCCCCTTCTGTTATATTTCTGTTACTGATGCCCACATTGGTCCCTTTGTGGTCCTAGATCATTCCTCTTTATTTGGGAGGGGGTACAGGGGTTCCTTCTAAGCTATGCTCAGGAAGGCTGGAGAAATAGGACAATGAGTTGGGCACTTGCCTTATATGCAGCTGATCCTCTGCACCACAGATGGTCCCTTGGATCCCACCAGGAGTGATTCCTGAGTGCAAGCCAGGAGTAAATCCTGAACATCCTGAGTGTGACCCAGCTCCCTACCCCAAGACAACACACACACACACACACACACACACACACACACACACACACACACACACACACAATCACATAGAATTTGATCCCTTTTCATTCTGGACAAGAACTAGGTGCCTAGTGATATGCATGATACCCTTTCAGTGACAGTATTGCACACCAAGGTGCTTAAAAGGGGGAGAGAGAGAGAGAGAATAGAGAGAAGTATTAGACTGGGGCAGGAGGGAAACTGGGAACATTGGTGTTGGGAAACATGCACTGGTGAAGGGATGGGTGTTGAACATTGAATGACAGAATCGATTATGAAGAACTTTGTAACTATGTATCTCACAGTAATACAGTTAAAAAATTTTTGTGGGGCCGGAGAGATAGCATGGAAGTCGGGCATTTGCCTTGCATGCAGAAAGACGATGGTTCAAATCCCAGCATCCCATATGGTCCCCCAAGCCTGCCAGGAGCGATTTCTGAGCATAGAGCCAGGAGTAGCCCTTGAGCACTGCCCAGTGTGACCCAAGAAAGTGAAATAGAAAATCTTGGGGTGGCAAAAGGATGTGTGCCTGGCAATGTGGCCTAAGTGGGACAGGCAAGATTCTGGCCTTGATACCATGTGGCCCCTGAGCATTGCCAGGTCGAGGACTGTCTAATAGTAAAACATGAGAAATCTTGCTGGCTGAGGAGATAGTGCAGGGCTTGAAGCACTTGACTTGTATCTGCCTACCCACTTTCAAGTCCCCAGCACTGCATGTGGTCCCCTGAACACCACCAGGTATCATTTCTGAGCACAGAGCCAGGAATAGCTTCTATGCACAGCTGAATGTGGCAAAAATCAAAACAAATCGTGTTCTGGGTAGTAGCACAGTGGGGAGGTGTTATCCCTCCCCAACTTCCTGTCTATTTTCGTTTTGTTTTGCTTTTTGGGCCACACCCTTTTGACGCTCAGGGGTTACTCCTGGCATGCACTCAGAAATTGCCCCTGGCTTGGGGGTACCATATGGGACACCAGGGTCTGGAACCAAGGTCCGTCTTAGGCTAGCTCTTGCAAGGCCTTACCTCTAGCACCACCTCTCCTGCCAACACCCTGTCTATCTTACCTGATGGTCGGACCAGCCCACATCTGCTAGGGGTCTATGGAAGGTAACAAAAGGATTGCCTCAGGGGCAGAGGGAGAGATTGAGAGATTCAAGGAGAGTTTCAGCAAGAAGCCTCAGGAGAAAGAGGCAGGATGGAGTGATCACAGACAGTTGGGTGCAGAAAGGCTGTTTAGCTTAGAAGCCACAACACATGGTGGCTGGGGCTGTGGTTGGTGACCTTAGCAGCTCTTCCTTTTTCTGTTCTCTTTCGGGCTTTGTCCTCTGGAGGCTGCAGGGCCTGTACCCGTGATGGCCCTTTTCACTCTCTTCACCAGGAGAGTCTCAATCCCCAGAGCTGTTTCTCCTGGGTGTTGGCTACCCTGTGCTCAGATTCCTGAAATGTCCTGGGCAACCTGGGGAAAAGGGTTGACTCAGGTTTGACAGAGAGAAGACAGAACTGTAGCAATAAGGGGGAAATAGTAGCTTGTGTGGCAGGAGAGAAAGTGCAGTGGGCTGACTACTGGCCCTGCAACCTGGGTTCCATTCTGAGCATCCCATTTAGTGTCCTGAGCACCACCAGGAGTAACATCTGAGCAGTATCAGGTCTGGCGCGCGCGCACACACACACACACACACACACACACACGACGTAATCAGCACATGAGGCTCTCTTACATACACACACACACACACACACACACACGACATAATCACATGAGGCTCTCTTACACACACACACACACACACACACACACACACACACACACGACATAATCACATGAGGCTCTCTTACATACACACACACACACATACACACGACGTAATCAGCACATGAGGCTCCCTTACATACACACACACATACAAGACATACAGTCAGCACATGAGGCTCCCTTCCATCGAAGTCCTCGTAGAGAGAGAGGTTAAAACATGTTCAGATCAGAAGCAGCAATTCCCATTTTGCCACAGCTGTCGTAACTGAGCGGGGCTCCATAGCAGCTATTTGCTGTTGCAGCTTGTTTGTAGCCCCTGGGAACGAGAAACTAGTGAAAATTACTCCTAGCTTGGACCAGGAGAGATAGTATAGCAGCAGTAGGGTGTTTGCCTTACATGCAGCCGTCCCAGGATGGACGGTGGTCTGAATCCTGGCATCCCATATGATCCCGAGAATGCCAGGAGCCATTTCTGAGAGCGGAGCCGGGAGTAACTCCTGAGCACCACCAGGTGTGACCCAAAAAGCAACAACAACAACAAAAATTTCTCCTAGCAGGCTCAGGGGACCATATGCACAGTTCAACCATATGCACATGCAAGGCAAAATGTCCTACCTGCTGTGCTATTGCTCCAAACGAACACTAAACTCTTTCCCCACAAACAAGTCAATCCCTAGCCTTGGCCAGGAAATTGAACATTGACTGGAGGAATCTGCTTCATTCTGTACACCCCCTCCACACACACTTTTTGTTCCCCAGATTTCCTGGATGGCATCCCCTGCCTTGGCTGGTCTTCCTCTTTGTCTACACTTTCTGAGCATTGTTAGTTGCATGCCTTGGAGGAAGCCTGCTTGGCCAGGACTCATCCAGTGGGTTCTGAACTGAGTTTAGGCCATGGTGGGCTACAAGACATTAGCAGGACCATGACCTTTCCAGAGAGGATATAAGGGCCACGCTGGGGCCATAGAACCATTGACCTAGCAGGGAGGAACTTTGGTGGCGGTGCAGGTACAGTGACTTTGTACAAGAAAATCATGAATGGCCTTGAAATACATAGTACAGCACAGAACCTCAATAAACATAAAATTTAGCACTGTCATTACTGTGCTTTTGAACCCACAATCAACTTTTGGGGGGAGTTGGTTTTTGGGCCACACCTGGCGATGCTCGGGTTACTCCGGGCTCTGCACTCAGAAATTGCTCCTGGCAGGCTTAGAGGACCATATGGGATGAAGCCAAGTTCATCCTGGCTCAGCTGCATGCAAGGCAAATGCCCTACCGCTGTGCTATCTCTCCAGCCCCACAATCAACATTTTAGTGAGAGAAATAGGACACTGGTAAGATACTTCCTGCATCGAAAATGTTTCAATCCCAGGCACCACATATGGTTTTCACCAAGAGAGATCCCCTGAGCACCACCACATGTGACCCAAAATCCAACCCCTCAAGAAAAAAAATAATAAAAAATATAAATAAGGGGCTGGAGAGATAGCACAGCGGTGTTTGCCTTGCAAGCAGCCGATGCAGGACCTAAGGTGGTTGGTTCGAATCCCGGTGTCCCATATGGTCCCCCGTGCCTGCCAGGAGCTATTTTTGAGTAGATAGCCAGGAGTAACCCCTGAGCACTGCTGGGTGTGGCCCCCCCAAAAAATAAAAATATATATATAAAAATAAAAAGACCAAGACCAATCAAATAAAAATTTATTTTAATATTTTTAAACTGAGGAAATAAAAGCAATTTTTTAAAAATGCTTTTGAACAGCAATAAAATTTTTAAACCTGTTTCTTAAACTGAAAGTTGTCATATGCCCAGGCATGTTTTCATTTTCTGCTTTTGTCTTTGGATTAAAGAGAAAGCCCCCAACAGCATAATTGTTTGACATCTGAAAATCTTCTTTCCTTAGAACGCCTGACGGACAGTCTCCGAGTGGGACCGACATCCATAGTCGCTGCTCAGATGTTTCTTTTTTTCAGAGTTTTGCTGCTAAGAATATCTCCTCAGCATCTGACTTCACTGTGGCCAATAATGGTCTCTGAGTTAGTAAGTACATGTTTTCCTCTCCAGCTGGGACCTAGTTTTAGGGGCTGGCATAATATTATACACAGCAGGGAGGGCCTTTGCTTCGAATGTTTAACCCGGGCTTGATCCCTGGCACTCCATATAGTTCCCCAAGCCCCATTGGGAGTGTTTCTAGAGCAGAGAGCCCTCAGGAGTCAGACCTGAGCACCACTAGGTGTGGCCCCAAAATAAATAAATTAATTTAAAAAGTGAAGTTATTTAAAGTGCTTCAGGGGCTTGGAAATGTGGCTCAGGTGTAGGTCACTTTGTCTTTGGCTTTGATTGATTCCTGTCTCTTCCCCTCCCCCCAGAAATTATTTTCATTTAGTTCAGGGATGTGACTTAATAACTAAGTGCTGCATGCCTTGGTGTATGAGCCATCAATTTCACAAAAGAAAAAATGACACGCCTCTTCAGGAATTATGTACTGATTAATAGCCATTTGTGTCTGCCAAGCTTTCAAACAAGTTGGAAAAGCTCTTGTTAAATGGAAAAGTGTTTTTCTGGGGCCTCAGCGATGGTGCAAGTGGTAAGGCGTCTACCTTACGCATGCTAGCCTAGAATGGATTGCGGTTCGATTCTCCATCCCATATGGTCCCCCAAACCAGGAGTGATTTCTGAGTGCATAACCAGACGTAACCTCTAAGTGTCACCGGGTGTGGCCCCCCCAAAAAAAGGGAAAAAAAGTGTTTTTCTTCTGTCCCACGTTTCTCCTCATTTGATTTCTCCATGTTAATCTTTGATTTTTTTTTTTTTTTTTTTTTTTGGTTTTTGGCCACACTCATGGGTACTTAGGGGTGACTTCTAGCCCTGTGCTCAGGAATTACTCTGGCTAGCTCAGGAGACCATATGGGATGCCAGGAATCGAACCCAGGTTGGCCACTTGCAAGGCAGATGCCCTCCCACTGTGCTATTGCTCTGACTCCAGTCATTGATTTAAAAAAAAAAAACAAAAACAAAAAAACATACATCCAGCTAGGGGTGCAAGATAGTCAGGTGCTGAAAGAGCTTGTTTTATCATGCTGCTAGCTCTGACTTGATTCATGACTCCTATGGGCCCTGCCAAGCATCTTCAGAAGTGGTCTCTAAGCTTAGAACTGAGAAAATGGGGGCTGGAGTGGTGGCGTAAGCTGTAAGGCATCTGCCTTGCCCGAGCTAGCCTAGGACAAACCACAGTTCCATCCCCTGGCATCCCATATGGTCCCCCCAACCCAGGAGCGATTTCTGAGCACATAGCCAGGAGTAACCCCTGAGTGTCACTGGGTGTGGCCCCCCTCCCGCACGCACGCACGCACACGCACGCACACACACACACACACACACACACAAAGAACTGGGAATTAAGCCCTGAGCACAGCTGGGTGTAGTTCAGTGGCAAAAATAAATAAATGAATGAATGAATGAAAATGAAGGGAGTTTTATACTTTCAAGTAATAACCCGACTGCCTGTTTTCTTTAAGATTCAGACCTTCAAACAGCTGGAAGAGGAGCTGAAGGATGATGAGGAGGCTTTGAGGTAAGCAGCTCTGGCTCTGCTCAGGCTCTGCACAGAGTCGGGATCAGAGTTGGCCCAGCAACCACCACTGTCGGCTCTTCTCTTCATGTTCCATCCTGTTCACTTCATGGATCCCTTTGCCCCAGATCCTGATATTTCCAGTGTTCTTTAGTGGAAAGAACATACTTCTCATGGTGGCCAAGGCTAGTCAGCTGTGGAATGAGGTTCTAACAATTCTGCCTTTGCTCCTTTTGCAGAAACAGCGGCAAAAATAGCAGAGTGAAAGCTCTGGGCCCTGATTCTGCAGGGGAGCTCCATCTCAGCATGTATTTATCTGCTTGCAAATTCCTGGATACAGCCCTCTCATTCCCTTCCGACAAGATGCCACTGTTTCAACTGTAAGTTGCTTAAGCTTAAGAGTGCTTTGGGGCCGGAGAGATAGCATGGAGGTAGGGCATTTACCATGGATGCAGACAGACAGTGGTTTAAATCCTGGCATCCCTTATGGTTCCCCAAGCCTGCCAGGAGCAATTTCTGAGCATAGAGCCAAAAGTAACCCCTGAGCGCTGCCAGGTGTGACCCAAAAACCAAAAAAATAAATAAATAAAAAGTGCTGCTTTTTTTAGGGGCATCCTCATCTCTCTGCCTCCTTCTGCAGAGCTGCAGAAGGGAATCCCAGCTGTGGTTTTTCTGGACCCTCCTGGATGGGTTTCTCTGGTGTGTCCCTGAGTATTGAACGTGGGGGTAGTCTGCCACTACCTCCTAGTAAGATGTGAGTCCCCATGGGTGTGCCTCACTGTGCTTGCCCAGAGCTTTCTTCCTGTTTCTAATTCAGTGTATGCAACATGCCTTCTTCATTCACTCTGCCTCATCAGCCCAACACAGCTGATGTTTGAATTTCATGCTGGGCCCCAGATACCAGAAATGTTAGCATTTAAAAAATGGGTTTTCCAGGGCCCGGAGAGATAGCACAGTGGCGTTTGCCTTGCAAGCAGCCAATCCAGGACCAAAGGTGGTTGGTTCGAATCCCGGTGTCCCATATGGTCCCCCGTGCCTGCCAGGAGCTATTTCTGAGCAGACAGCCAGGAGTGACCCCTGAGCACTGCGGGGTGTGGCCCAAAAACCAAAAAAAGGAAAAAAAAGGGTTTTCCAGCGGCCAGAGAGATAGCGTGGAGGTAGGGTGTTTGCCTTGCATGCAGGACAGTGGTTCAAATCCTAGCATCCTATATGGTTCTTTAAGCCTGCCAGGAGCAATTTCTGAACTTAGAGCCAGGAGTAATGCCTGAGTGCTGCCTGGTGTGACTCAAAAACAAAAACAAGGGGCCGGAGAGATAGCATGGAGGTAAGGCGTTTGCCTTTCATGCAGGAGGTCATCGGTTCGAATCCCGGCGCCCATATGGTCCCCTGTGCCTGCCAGGAGCAATTTCTGAGCCTGGAGCCAGGAATAACCCCTGAGCACTGCCAGGTGTGACCCAAAAACCAAAAAAAAAAAAAAAAAAAAAAAAAGGGTTTTCTGGGGCCAGAAGGATAGCACAGTGGGGAGGGCATTTGCTTTGCAGATGTCCAACGGGGGTTCTATCTTCTTCATCCCATATAGTTACCCAAGCATTACTGAGCGGAGAACCAAGAATAACCCCTGAACACCATCAGGCTGCCCCCACCCCAAAAAAAAACAAAAATAAGTAAATAAATAAATACATAAATGGGCTTTCTGGCTGGAAAGATAGTCTAGAGGCAGGCACTTGCCTTATACACTGTTGACCCAGATTTGATCCCCATTGTCTCTTATAGCCCCAGAGTACTATCAGGAGTGTTTCCTGTGTACAGAGCAAACTGTAACTTCTAAGCATCACTAGATGTGGCCTCAAAAGGGGTTGCTGAGAACACCCAAAATAGGTTCTCAGAAAAAGTGGAGTGGTTTACTTTCATTTCTGATTCTTTTGTGAAAGAAACTTTTATTTTGTTTGGGGGCCACACCCAGCAGCACTAGGGTTATTTCTGGTTCTATGCTAAAAATCACTCCTGATGATGCTCAGGGGACCATATGGTATGACAGGGATTGAACCCAGGTTAGCTATGTGCAAGGCAAATGCCCTCCCCACTGTACTCTATACTCCAGCCCCAAAGTCTTGATTCCTTCCTCCAGAGCAAGGCATGCGGGCTGTTTCCATATCCCAGCTATTTTTCTGACACTCAGTCATGCCACAACTAGGTATTGATCCTTTGGGATAGACATGTCTGTGTTGGAATTGGTACTTCAGACACTAATTTGTGGCATTGCTGGGTTATATTAGAAGACCACTGTTTAAAAAGAAACTGGTAAATATAAACAACCCTTAAAAAAAACTGGGAAGGGGGTAGAAAAAAACTGGGGGGCTGGAGCGGTGGCACAGTGGTAGGGTGTTTGCCTTGCACATGGCTGATCCAGGATGGACAGGCTCAATCCCCAGCGTCCTATATGATCCCCCAATCCAAGAATGATTTCTGAGCACATTGCCAGGAGTAATCCCTGAGCGTCACCATCACTGGGTGTGGCCCCCCAAAACAAACAAACAAACAAACAAAAAACCACCTGGGCCGAGCAATAGATGTGGCCGACCTGGGACGGACCCAGCTTTGAACCCCGGCATCCCTTATCCCCAAGCCTGCCAGGAGCAATTTCTGAGCAGAGCCAGGAGTAACCCCTGAGCGCCACCAGGTGTAGCCCAAAAACAACAACATCAACAAAATTAAAATTAAAAAAAAACTGTTTGGACCAGGTAAAAACTTAAAGATCTAGAGGACACACTTTGTATGAGGAGACCCCAAGTTCAATCCTTGTCCCTCCCCCCACCCCACCACTAAAGCATTGGTAGGTGAGACCCTGATGGCCCCAGCATCACTATGTCTGAAGAGTACCAAATAGGCTTGAGACTCGCCATTAAAGTCTCAGGAGCACCACATAAGTCTGAGGAGCACCACATAGGCCTAAGAACATCATTAGGTCTGAGAAGCACTATATAGACATCTCCCAAGTACAGAAGCATCATGGCCCCACAGTTTGACCAAATGTCTCCATAAATGATTTATCCCCCTGTTCCCTGTGTTCCTCCCTCAAAGAACTATTTGTTTTTAAAAGTAGGTTGTGACTGGAGAGAGAATACAGTGGGTATGGTGCATTCCTTACACACAGCTAACCTAGGTCCTAACACCCATTAGAGTCCCTTAAACCCCAACAGGAGTGATCCCTGAGCACATAGCCAAGAGTAGCCCTGGGTCCAGCAGTGTGTGGCCCAAGAACAAAAAGACAGAAATTAAAAGGATAAAAAGTAGGTCCTGAGGTACAGAAATACAAACCACGACATACTCATAATCGGCAAAAAGCAGAGCCCACATGTCTGTGAGTCAATGATGTTAAGCACCACTGAATATCTTTCCCATGAAGTACCCTTGTGCCTCAGCCCCATGACAGTAAACGATGCTGCACATGGAGGTTCCCTGTGAGCAAGTGCCAGAGACCTAAGGTAGACCGACGCAGGAGCATAAGACCAAGGGGTGGGGCGTATCTGGAGGATAATGTCTAGGGGCCGGAGCGATAGAACAGTGGGGAGGACACTTGCCTTGCACATAGCCAACCCGGGTTTGATTCCCGGTATCCCATCTGGTCTCAAGTACAGAATCGGGAGTAACTCCTGAGCATTGCCAGGTGTGGCCCAAAACCAAACACAAAAGAGGGACCAGGTTCCCATAGGGATGAGGAAAACAAGCCCCTCTTTGATGGTGGCGCTGAGGTGCTGCATTCTGGAACTCCTTTATTTCCAGCACTTTCCATGGCAGGAGTTGTTGAGTGTATGTGAGTGTCATCTCTGTAAATGTGTCGCCAAATCCCACCTCCTCCATCTGTGGGTGCCCAACCGGCCTGACCTGGGGTTTTTCCCATCCAGTTACAGGTGGGCCTTTGTTCCGGAAGTGGACACTGAGAGCCCAGCCTTCCTGCCCGACCTGGAGGAGGGTCCCCAGGAGTGCAAGCCCCATACTGTCCGGATCCTGGAGCTGCTCAGGCTGAAATACAGGGTAATTGCCCTCTAGAGTCCCAGATTTCTTTCCTAGGCAGACAGAGCAGGGTGAATGCCTCAGAAGGGATTTTGCGGGATGGCTTAGCCGCACCTCACCATCACTGTTCCCTCACTCCTCACCACAACCTGACCACACACCATCATGGCCTCAAGTCTGGAAACCCCAAATCATATAATAGTTTTCCCTCCAGACCCCATCCCATCCTTTCCAACAGAGAGCTGAGCCTGGGGGTGGGGGGTGGGGTCCAGGATCTCAGGGTGTTCTGGAATGACCTAGAACTTGAACTTGTGATTAGTGTTCAGGGTGAAGTTTCTGAAAGAATCTGCCCTACCGGCCAGAGCCATAGTCCAGTAGGAAGGGCACTTAGCTTGCACACAGCAGAACCAGGTTCGATCCCTGGCATCCCATATGGTCCCCCAAGCACTGCCAGGAGTGATTCTTCAGTGCAGAGACAGTGATCCTTGAGCACAGCTGGGATGCCCAACCCCCACCCAAAAAAAAAAAAAAAACCAAAACAAACACCTGGTTTCTTTCACCCTTCCATCTCATTTGTTTGATTCAGCAGGAAGTGGGCGGCTTGGATGAGCTCCCTCTGCAGAGGGAGTTCCCTCTCCTGCGCCAGCATTCCGTGTCCAGCCTGAAGCATTTGATGCCTTTCTTCGAGACGCTGAACTACGCCTTCAAAGCCCAGGGCCAGCTGCCTGCTGATGGGCCTGGCCGGCCGGCTTCATCCCTTCAAGTCTTAGCCAGCCAGAAGGCCCTCCAACAGCTGGAGGAATGTGTGGAGTTCGACTTCCTGGAGCATCTGGAGTGTTGACCTCAGAAGACAATCCAAGGGACACACCTGCCAGCAAGCACAATAGCTTCCACTGGTCCTGGAACAACCGTTTGGGTGTCTGGGTGCCACATGCTTGGACCCAGCCTGTGTGCGACCAGGACTATAAGATATGTCAGATTTTTTGGCCATTGGGGGTTGGGGGCCAGAGTGCGGAGCCCCCAGCCCCTGTGTTGGACGAGGACCAGCTTTCCGGACTGTCTTCTGAAGAAGACAGGAGGCTGGCTGATGCTTTGAATGTAGAAGGGGTCTGTGGGCCTGCAATCGTCTGCATCCTTGTGCCAGACTCTGACTGGAGTCTGCTTTTCCCTTCCAAGTTCTGTGAATAAAGTGAAGCCCAGACATCCTCCAGCAGGGCTCCTTTTTTGTACTACAGCAGGAAGCAGGAGAGAACCGAACACTGGTCTTGTAGATGAGCTTGTGGGCACCTGTCTCAGCTCTCTACAGAGCTAAGGTGGCCGGATGTTTTCTTTTTCACCTTTCATTTGTCCTTTAAAACATTGGCTTGAGGGACTGGAGAGACAGCATGAAGGGCTGGAGCAATGCCTGACACACACACAAATCCCTAGACTTGATGCCTGGCACTGCTGGGGAGGTCTAGACAAAGATGCAAAAATAAAAATGCTAATTTCGATGCTGCACCTGAAGACTAAGATATTTTTCTTTTCTCTTCGGCTTGGGGGCCACGCCCAGTGGTGCTCAAGGTTCACTCCTGGTTCTACATTCGGAAATCACTACTGGAGGGGCTCAGGGAACCACACGCGATGCCAGGATCGATGTCAGGTGGGTTGTCTGCAAGGCAAACACCGTCCCTGCTACACTATTGCCCCAGCCCCTAGGATATTTTTCTGAGCATAACAGTTGCCCCTTCCCACCAACTATTAAGCAGAGACAATCACTGAAGGGGAATCTCAGTTCTCTTTACTCCTGTCTCCAAAAATTAGGTGTTCACACAGGTCAGTAGTGGAAAGTGGACATGATTTGCCAAAT
Organism: Suncus etruscus; assembly: GCF_024139225.1. Lineage (NCBI taxonomy): Eukaryota > Metazoa > Chordata > Mammalia > Eulipotyphla > Soricidae > Suncus > Suncus etruscus. The sequence continues at coordinate 40,177,356 of NC_064860.1, read as the reverse complement.
CCAGACAGCAGCAACCTTGCTAGTATCTGGCCAGCACTTTCCTTTCACATCATTCGACAGAACCCCTACCCCTCTCAAGCCTCTTGTGGGGAACCAATCAGGGAAATTCCCTTTGGCTTGTCTTTGGTACCATCCTCTCAGGGATTTATCATTACTCAATAGAACCGAGCTTGTCACAGAACCTGTCCCTGCCTGCACACAGAAAAGCTGGCAGTGTGTCATCCCTTTTCCAAACCCTTCATCTGGGCTGCCTCCACTCCTCTGGGCTGTGTTTACATCCTCCCAGCAATCAGCACTTGTGAATGTGTGTCCAGGATTACACAGCAGGCTGGAAATGGTGTCCTGGGCTGTGCACAGGCCAGGGTTTCATCCCAGCATCCTGAACACCGCCATGTACAGCCCAACCATCCACCCCATCTCACACACACACATGCGTGCACGAACGCACACACATAAGGACTTGCACTTTGACATGGTCTGCTTGGTCTGGACACTAAGGGAGTTCTTGAGGTCCGCCGTGAAGATGCGTGCATGGAGTTAGCAATGGGGGTGGGGTGGAGGGAAACAGAGGCAATACTCAGAAGTGAGGGTGAACCTGAATTTGTTTATTGAAAATTACAGTGGGCTATTTTTTATTTGTTTATTTTGTTTTGTTTTGTTTTGGGGGGGTCACACCCGGCAGCTCTCGGGGGTTACTTCTGGCTCTACGCTCAGAAATCGCTCCTGAAAAAAAAAAAAAAAAAGAAAGAAATCGCTCCTGGCAGGCTCAGGGAACGATATGGAATTCAGGGATTCGAACCACCGTCCTTCTGCATGCAAAGCAAATGCCTTACCTCCATGCTATCTCTCCAACCCTACAGTGGGCTACTTAAGCAAGATTTTTGCAAGTCATAATTTTTTGTGGCATGTAAAAAAACTCAGCTGTTTTTCTGCAGAGTTAAACATACTTTCTTGTTAACAAAAGCTTAAATGTCAATATATTCTGCTTAATCTATAAACTTCTTTACAATAGACAGGTCTCAGGCCTTTTACTTTCAGGGCTTCAACAAATAACCACACTTCCTAAATCTCTTCTAAAGTCTAACTAAAAGACAGATTTTAATAAAAGGGGCAAAGTCTGGCTAAAAAAGACAAGCTTAATTAGAAGGGGGCAAATCTTTACCTGGGAAAAGCTTTCTTAACAGCCCATTGTTGCTTCCAGTCCAAACCTTGGATGTTATTTCCAAGGTAAAAGATTAGTAAATCATCAGAAGTCCCTATGCGTCAGATATTCCCAAAACAAACATTGCTTTCATCTGAGAGGACAGGGCTTAGCAGAGCAACAAGGCAAAGGAATGACTAACATTGATAGTTAAGTAAATAACTTAGTTATTTCAGTTTCAATATGTTTCTCTTGATGCTAAATTTTCCAGGTAGAGAGATATTTAGTCAAGGTCACATTAGCCTGTACTAATGATTTCATCTGGAGGTAAGTGCTCCAATTTATACATACTTAGCAATAGCAGAATGGAGATTCATATTTAGGCCAACTAAATGTTTGCAACTATCAATAAACTAAGATTGAGATATACCACAGCTTCTTGTTAGGGAAGCGATCTCTCTTTGAAGTCTTGTCTCAGTTAGCCATGCAGGACCATTCCACAGCAGGCCTACAGGTTTCCAGCTTCCTCTGAATAAACCCAGAGTACCACCAGGCATGGGCCCAGAAGCAAAATTAAAATGAGATGGAAGTGATGGCTTGAATTTAGTTGTGCATGTGTGTGTGTGTGTGAGAGAGAGAGAGACAGAGAGAGAGACAGAGAGAGTGAGTGAGTGAGTTGGGGTTGGGGGAGAGAGAGTTGGGGGTGGGGGAGATGGTTGGGCCATACCTGGCAGTACTCAGGAACAATCCCACTAAGCACAGCCTTGAGCACACCAACCTGCTGTGTAATCCTGGAACTACATTTGCAAGTGCTAATTGCTTGGAAGGTGTAATCAGCCCCTGGGAGTGGAGCCAGTCCAGATGAAGAGTTTGGGAAAGGGCTGACACACTGCAGCCCTCTGATTTAAAAGCTTTCAGGAAATGAAATAAAAGTGGCCTTTCTGCACCCTATGTTGGTGCTAGGGACCAGCCAAGGAGCTCACATAAAATACAGCACACACTAGTTTCACCACCCAGCTACCTTCCAGGCCCCTTGGGGCTGGGTGAATAAAACTACCCCCAGAGGGCCTGGAAGGTTGGGGGGTGCTGCAGTACAGAGTTGCACCCACAGAGCAGGGGTTACAAGTAGGAGTGAGCAGGGCCTTACTCCCCTGATGACTTTCCTGGCATGAGCTGTCTGTTCCCTTGGAGAGACAGGACTCTCTTTTTTTGGAGGGGCCACATTCGGTGGTGCTCAGGAGTTACTTCTGACTCTGAGCTCTCAGGAATCACTCCTAATGGGCATGGGAACCATATGGGATGCCAGGAATCAAACCTGCATAGGTTGCATGCAAAGCAAACACCCTCCCCACTGTGCTGTAGCACCAGCACCAAGGGACTGTGACTCTCTGAGCCTGCTGAAGCCAGTTCAACTCGAGGCACAGAGTCAGGAAATGAAACCTAGGGCTCTAGAAGATTCTGCAGCCAGGGGAAATGAAACAGGAAAAGAGCCAACGAAAGGTACTGATTGGTAGAGAGACACTGCTGAGTGTCACCCACACTCTTCTCACATCATCCCAAACCCAGGGCCATTCTCGACCCACATCCTGCATTCTTGAGGAGCCAGAGAGATAGCATGGAGGTAGGGTGTTTGCCTTGCTTGCAGAAGGATGGTGGTTCGAGTCCCAGCATCCCATATGGTCCCCCAAGCCTGCCAGGAGCAATTTCTGAATGTAGAGCCAGAAAGAACCCCTGAGCGCTGCCTGGTGTGACCAAAAAAAAAAAAACAAAAAAAAAAAAAACAAAAAATAATAATGCAAACATTTTATCCAGTTGAACAGAAATCACATCATGCTTAGGGTTGATGTCCCAATTTATTGCTAACTCAACTTTGTGTCTGGTGGAACATGTCCTTATCTGGTTGAACATTTGGACTCACCTAGTTCCTCTTTTTCAGCTGGATGGGGGGGGGCTTTAGTTCCTCTATTTCAACTGAACAGAGAGGGTGGGTAATTACAGGGTGGGTAAATTTGCGCTTTTATCTTTGGGCTAACACCCTCTGTCTAGGAAGAAGTTGTAAAGTAGAAAGTGTAAAAATATTTTACAGCGAGGGAGCTCTGGCCAGGAGGCTTCTGCTCTGTTCTTACAGAGGTCAGTTTGGGAAGAGAGAAAGTTCTGGAGTTCATGGGGACAGTTGCTCAACAGAGAGGATTGCGTAATGTCACTAGATTGGACACATAAAAAAGAGAAAACGGGCCAGAGAGATAGCACAGCAGTAAGGCATTTGACTTTCATGCAGGACAGTGGTTTGAAACCTGGTATCCCATATAGTCCCCTGTGCCTGCCAGGGGTGATTTCTGAGCCTTGAGCCAGGAGTAATCCCTAAGCGCTGCTGGGTGTGACCCCCTCCAAAAGAGAGAGAGAGAGAGAGAGAGAGAGAGAGAGAGAGAGAGAGAGAGAGAGAGAGAGAGAGAGAGAGAGAGAGAGAGAGAGAGAGAGAGAGAGAGAGAACAGTTAAGTTTCATTTACCACAATTAAACTTGAGAAACGAAACAAAGATAGAAGCACCGACCATGGGTTTTTTTTTGTTGTTGTTGTTTAGTTTTTTGCTTTTTTGTTTGTAACAAAACATTTTTTTTCGTGTTTTTGGGAAATCCATGGCTGTGTTCAGGAGTCACTCTTGGCAGTGCTCAGGGAATCCTCTGTGGTGCTGTGACTTGAATTGAGGTCAACCCTGGCCCTTAGCCCCTGTGCTTACTTTCTTGCCACCAACTGTGGGAATTTAAAGTTAGAGCTGGGCCTTCCCTTTCTAGAATAATAAGCCTCTGAACCAGCCAGGATTGTATCCTCTTCCAAGTTATCCAGACACAGATAGGTGGGAAATAAAGGAGAAGTTTATCCTTTAGCATCCTGACTCAAGAAGAATGGAGGAGGAGGAGGAAGAGGAGGCAAAAGAGAAAGAGGAAGAAGAGGAGGAAGAGGAGGAGGAGGAGGAAGAAGAGAAAGCAGGAGGAAGTAGTAGTTGAAGTTGATTCACACAGAAGGAAGAGGAGGAGGAAGAGAAAGAGGAAGAAAGAAGTAGTAGTAGAAGTTGATTACACTGGGGCCGGGCGGTGGCGCTGGAGGTAAGGTGCCTGCCTTGCCTGCGCTAGCCTAGGACGGACCGCGGTTCGATCCCCCGGCGTCCCATATGGTCCCCTAAGAAGCCAGGAGCAACTACTGAGCGCATAGCCAGGAGTAACCCCTGAGCATCACAGGGTGTGGCCCAAAAACCAAAAAAAAAAAAAAAAAAAGTTGATTACACTGAGCTGTAAATGAAAATTGTTATGACTTTTAGGAGAATTTATTGGGGGGAGATTTACTGGGGCCAAGGCTGGAGCATTAGAACATGCAGCACCTTGATTCTACATAGGGTCTCTCAAGTCCCACCAGGAGTGATTCCTGAGCACCGAAGGCCATGACACAAATAAGCAAAACAAACAAACCCACAACTGACCAAGTTGGAAACATGAGAATGTACTGCTTGACTTGTGTCTCCACTATTTCTGGAACCTGAATTCATCTTTGGTTCCAGACAGGGTCCCTCAAATCTTACCATGAGTGATCCCTGGGCCGGAGAGATAGCATGGAGGTAGGGCATTTGCCTTGCATGCAGAAGGACGGTGGTTCGAATCCCATATGGTTCCCCGGGCCTGCTAGGAGCGATTTCTGAGCATAAAGCCAGGAGTAGCCCCTGAGCGCTACCGGGTGTGACCCAAAAACAAAAATAAATAAATAAAAAAAGTGATCCCTGAGCACAACTGGCTGTGACACACACAAAACCACAACTGACCAAGTTGGAAACATAAAGATGTACTGTGTGGCTTGTGTCCTGTAAAATAAAATCCATGAGTTGTGAGTTATCCCAGGAACCATATTTCTAAACCCCACACAGAAGGGTCTAAAGATGTAGGGCAGCAGTAAAGAAATAATATACAAAGCCAGTCAGGAGAGTTAAGGAGTCAGTGACTTATAGCTTCTTCCTCATGGTGTCTCCTTGTGCCAAGCCACAACTGACTTTTCTTTATGATACCAATACCCAACTTTCAGGAGGGAGAAGGTTGAGAGTGAAACAAAAGTACCTCTCCAGGGGCTGGATCGATAAGGCATTTGTCTTGCAAGCAGCCAACACAGGACGGATGGTGGTTCAAATCCCAGCATCCCATATGATCCCCCGAGCCTGCCAGGAGTGGCTTTAGAGTGTAGAGCCAAGAATAACCCCTGAGTGCTGCCGGGTGTAACCCAAAAACCAAAAATAAAAAAGTACCTATCCAGGGCCTGAGAGATAGCAAAGAGGTAGGGCATTTGCACCTGGCTGACCCATTATGGACCCAGGTTCGATTCCCAGCATCCAAAATGGTGCCCTGAGCCTGTGATTTCTGAGTGCAGAGCCAGGAATAACCCCTGAGCACTGCTACCAGGTGTGGCCCAAAAACCAAAAAAAAAAAAAAAAAAAAAGAAGAAAAAAAGTACCTATCCAGTGGGCTTTTACATATCAAAGGAAGGGGTTTAAGGAAGGAGGGAATTGGGGGAATGTCTGTCTTGGACTAATAACTGGGTGTCATCCTACAGTGTCCCCACTATTTTTGGACAGTCATCTTTACAACTTCCCTTTACAGTCAGACCAATCCACCCTAGTGCAGTGTCTTGAGTCCATCTAAAATTTGTTGGACCCGGGCTAGAGTGATAGCACAGTGGGTAGGGCATTTGCCTTGCACATGGATGACCTTAGTTCAAACCCTGACATCCTATATGGTTTCCTAAGCCTGCCAGGAGTGATTTCTAAATACAGAGCAAGGGGTAACCCATGAGCACCACTAGGGATGGCCCAAACACTCCCCTCCCAAATAAAATAAAACTTGTTGATCTCTTTGACAGTTCAGCACTTCAGGCCCATATAGAGATGGTCATGTGATTGTGCAACCCCCGTGTCATAAGGATGTCATAAGGATGAGCATGTGATATGTAGCCCTGGCCATGGGAAAGAACAAGAGACCATTTATTACACTGTACTGTTTGGCCTTGAGTACTGTGGGGCGACATGCGACTGCATCATTGTGCTCTATGGAAGTGAAAGTTTGCGTATGATAGAAACAGCAACAAAATGCAGAAGAAGCAGGTAGGAGCAGTGGCACAAGCGGTAAGGCGTCTGCCTTGCCTGCACTAGCCTAGAACGAACCGCAGTTCGATAACTCTGCGTCCCATATGGTCCCCCAAGTCAGGAGCGATTTCTGAGCGCATAGCCAAGAGTAACCCCTAAGCGTCACTGGGTGTGGCCAAAAAAAAACAAAACAAAAAGAAATGGGCAATTTCCTGTAAACAACCTCCCACTTCCCCTCCAATTTTCTGCTTCACTTGTACTTTTTGTCTTCATCTGCTAGTGCTCAGAGGTCATGCTGGTGGCTCAAGGGATTCTGTCTTGTCAAGGACTAAACTGGGATTGGCCATATGCCAGGGAAGCGTGTTACCCCCTATGCTATCTCTTTAGGCCTGGGAAAAAATACAAAAATATACCTTTAAACCAGCTTAGTATGATAGCCTCAGATGTCTGTGCCACATTTATTCTGTGTGAGCATGAGGTTATGGAACCCCACAGTCTATGACACAGTTGTGTTCTAAGGTGGGAAGAAGTCAAGGCTGGAGAGCACAGTGGGCAAGTTTCAGATCCCTCACACTCCATATGGTCCCTTAAGGAGTGATCCCTAAACCAAGCCAGCAGATCCTGAGTACTTCTGGGTGTGCTCTCCGATTAAAAGTGGATCTTATTTTTTGTTTGGTTTTGGTTTTGGACCACACTTGGGTGCGCCTAGGAGATACTACTGGCTCTGCTCTCAGAAATTGCTCCTGACAGGCTCAGGGAACCATATGGGATGCCAGGAATAGAACCGGAATCTGTCCTGGGTCAGCCACATGCCAGGCATGTGGCCCTACTGCTATGCTATCACTTCGGTCCTAAAAGCAGATTTTAAAAGGGGATTGAGAATTTGTGTGCATAGTATGTGTATATGAAAACTGTTGAGTCTGATGGTGTTTTAACGAATTCCCAAAGGATGTAGATTTCCCAAACCACAGAAATTGGGGCCAGAGCGATAGCACACTGGGTAGAGCGCGTTTGCCTTGCATGTAGCTGACCTGGGATCAACACGAGTTGGATCCTCAACATCCTATATACCGTATTTTCCGGCGTATAAGACAACTTTTGAAACAAAAAAAGTCAACCGAAAATCGGGGGTCGTCTTATACGCCGAGTATATAAACAAAACAAAAAAAAATCAGGCCGCAGAGTTTCCAAATCTTTTTCTTGGGGGCTCCCAAACAGTACTCAGAAGATGTGGGGGCCACTTCTGACAAAACTCAGCTAACCGTGTTGGTGGTTCAGTGCTAAGGTCCGAGGATGGGGTGTTGTTTAGTTCATGTAGTGGAGGAGATTAACTGACCCACCTGGGAATTGCCAGAAAAGGTGCCTATGATAAGGGACCAATCACTGCAAGGCTGCTCAGACCGCCTCTCTAACTCAGCCAATCCAAGCAGGCATTTTATGCATGCAAAATAGACAATGTTCTGTACTGGATCTACATTGTCAAAACCTGCTCAGATTGGCCAGAGTCAGAGAGGAAGTCTATTCCAGTAGAACCTTTGAACCTTTGCTTGTTGTGATTGGCTCACTGTGGTACATACAGTTGCAGCACAGGAACGTTCTGTCTGATACAGCAAATATAGGCCTAAACCTATGTTTTAACTGCAAAACTAGGGGGTCGTCTTATACACCGAAAATACTGTAGTCCCCTGAGCCTGCCAGGAGTGATTTCTGAGCACAGAGCCAGGAGCAACTCTTGGGCACTACCAGGTGTGGTCCCAAAACCAAAATAAATAACTAAATAATAAACCCACAGAAATAAATTCTGTTCTAGTTCTGGAGGCCAGATATAAAAAATGAGTTTTCCTGGAGATAAATATAGGTGTCTTTGTTTTTTCCCCTAGGTAAGAGTCCCTGCTACAGCATTGTCAAAAAAAGTTGAAAACTTGAGCTGGTTCTCTTGATTTTATATATATATATATATATATATATATATATATATATATATATATATATATATATTATGTTTAAATATAAGTATGTTTATATATATGTTTATATTTATTGTATATTAAATACGTTTAAATATAAGTATGTTTATATATATGTTTATATATATATATATAATACAACCACTTCATGTTCCTAAATAGTAGGATTATGTAAAAACATCTTGGTTCGAGGCCGGAGAGATAGCATGGAGGTAAGGCATTTGCCTTTCATGCAGGAGGTCATCGGTTCAAATCCCGGCACCCCATATGGTCCCCCGTGCCTGCCAGGAGCAATTTCTGAGCCTGGAGCCAGGAATAACCCCTGAGCACTGCCGGGTGTGACCCAAAAACCACAAAAAAAAAAAAAAAAAAAAAAAACCATCTTGGTTCCCCAAGGGGTTGCAAATGGAAAAAAATTGCTTATGCCTGGGCACACCCAACAGTGCTCAGAGGTACTCATGGTTATGTGTTCAGAAATCACTTCTGGCAGAGTAAAGCAAATGCCCTACTCGCTGTGCTGTCTTTAGTTCAGGGTCCACTTCTTTTTTTTTTGTTTTTTTGTTTTTGTTTTTGGGTCACACCCGGCGGCGCTCAGGGAGGGGTTCCTCCTGGCTCTGTGATCAGAAGTGACATCTGGCAGGCTCGGAGGACCATATGGGATGCGGGGGATTTGAACCACCATTGGTCCTGCCTGGGTCGGCCGCATGCAAGTTTTCTTTGCACAGTTTAACATACCGCTGTGCTCTCTCGGCCCCCACTTTCGGCTTCTAACTCGAAACCCTCCAGCGGGGCTGCAGCAGCTACCCGGGCGGGATCCGCTCACTCATGCGCCCTCCCCGAGCCCGGGAGCGAGCCACCACCCACCCCACACACCCATCCAGCATCCCTTCATCCCAACCTGCACCGCACCTGGCCCGCTTGAGCAGGAGGACCACGCCTCGGGCTGCAGGCGGAAGTAGGCGGGATCCGCCTAAGCCACGCCCCGGAAGTAGGCGGGACAGCCCCTTCTTAGCCGGGCTGCGGCGGAGGCCGGTCCTGGCTTTGTAGCGCGCTCAAGATGGCGGCGCAGCCTCCCAGCGGGATCCGCCTCAGCGCGGTGAGCCTCAGCGTCGCGAGGCGAGGGGTGGAGCGGGCCGGGTCCCAGGAGGGAGGGCGGGCGGGCAGGCGGGCCAGCGACTGGGGGGGCCGGCAGTGGGCGGTGGCGGCTCGGCGGCCGGGCCGGGCTGGCTGGGCTGGGCAGGGGTCGGGGGCGGCCATGGCGCTCGCTCGGCTCGGCTCGGCTCGGCTGTGGAGCGGCGCGGCGCGGGGCGCAGGCAGGGCCGGGCCGGGCCGCGCCGCAGCAGCGGCGGGCCCCGGGCTCGGCTTGAGCGAGGTTCCTGTTTTGCCCGGGCAGCCGCGGGGCGGGGCGGGCCGGGGAAGCGGCTCCTCCTCCTCCTCCTCCCCAGTCCGTTCTTCCTCTTCCTCCTCCTCAGGGCCGTGGAGCTCACGCCCCGCGGACCCGCGCGCCGGGCCGGAAGGGACCGGCCGTGACCGGTCCCACCTGCCCGGACCCGGTCCTGTCTGGTCCAGTCCGGCCCTACCCGGCTCTGCCCCGGGATGCCGCGTTCCCCCCCGGTATTCCAGGCGGCCGATTTTCCCGGGTCCCCGCCAGCCCCGGGTGTGCGGTGCTTGCTGAATGGTGGCTTGGGTTGTGCGGGAACCCTGCGGGCGCTGGCAGGTGCCCCAGAACCGCCCGCCCCCTCCCAACGCGCTGAAGTGGCGGGGTGCGGGTCCCACCCCGGGGTGCCTCCTCGGAATTCCTCCACCCCACCCCACCCCACGCTCCCCAGCGCAGGCCTTGCGGGCGTGGCCTCCCCGTCCCCGTCCCCGTCCCCATCCCCATCCACTCCACTCCTGCCAAAAAGTAGTTGGTTGGGTTTTGTGCCATGCGAAAGGCTAGAGTCCAGTCCAAGCCGTGGCCCCTGGCCTGGCAGGCGCTTGGAGGGATGCATGGTGTCCCCGGCCGCTTTCATTCATTCATTCATTCATTCACTCACTCATTCTTTTCTACCACCCCCCCTCCCCCAAACACGCTGGCCCCTGTGTTCTCTCACCCCACCCCCTGGCTGCGACTTTCCTACCTGGTGGGTGTGTCCTGGGTGTCCCAGCGCTTTGCCTTTATTTATTTTCGAAACCGCTTGGTAACTTATAGAGTTTCACTTTTTTTTTTTCTTATGAGGAGCGGATGGGGAAGCGGGTCTGAAAAAAAAAATCAGCTCTCCCCCCCCCCCCGGTCTATTTGTATTTTTGACCACTTTTGTCTTTATTTTTGGGCCACACCGGGCGGTGCTCAGGGGTTACTCCTGGCTGTCTGCTCAGAAATAGCTCCTGGCAGGCACGGGGGACCATATGGGACACCGGGATTCGAACCAACCACCTTTGGTCCTGGATCGGCTGCTTGCAAGGCAAACGCCTCTGCTATCTCTCCGGACCCTTTTTTTTTTTTTTTTTTTCTTAATGGGGCAAGGTTACTACTGCTTTGTGAAGGTACTTTGCATGTCTGAGTAAAGGTCCTTTGGTTATGCTGTTGGCTTATTCAGCGGGTTTTTTAGTTGTTTTCATAGAGAGCCACCTTTGTTCCCTCCCTCCCTCCTCTTCCGTCCTCCTCCCCCTCCCTCCCTTCTTCCCCTTCCTTCCTTGCTCCCTCCCTCCCTTCCTTCCTTCCTTTCCTTACTTGCTCCCTCCCTCCCTCCCTTCCTTCCTTTCCTTCCTTTTCTTTTGAGCCATACATAGTACGAGTAGGTTGCCTGCCTTGCTTGCAGGCAATCCCCACCCCGTGCCCCTCCTCCGAGATCTCTGATCAAAGTGCCTGAAGTAATAACCCCTGAGCACTGCCAGATGGGCTCAAAGAAAAAACAACAAAACGACAAAAAAATTCTCACTGGCTGGATACTGTTTATTATTTGTTCCCCTTCACCCTAGCCCCAGATTTTAGTTTAAAGTTCCCTCCCATATTGTATTAGATTCAGAAAACCCTTAGTAGACAGAGAGGAGAACTGGACCTGGGTTTCCTTTTACTAAATTGCCATTTCTGACCTCAGGGTTGAGGAGAGAAGGGAGCAGAGAGATAAGGGTGCAAGGCAGTCTTGTTAGCTGGCTCTCCTGGATCGCAGCTGTTCCTGTGTTAAATCTTAGTTGCATGAAGCCTTTGATGGATCTTCCATCTGCAGCTTCTGGATGGAATGCCATGAGCTCTCAGGCTTCAAGACAGCAGTGGTTCCCAGGCCAAAGCTAGCTTGCCACCTGTCTTGTATGCTTACAAGCTAAAAAAGATTCAGAAATAGGAAAAAAATTCAGAGGACAGTTTTGTGGCAAGAAAATTGTACGAAATAGATTGCACGAATTAGTTTTCATAAACGAAATGTCATTGGAATATAACCATGTTTGTATATGTTCTCAAAAACTCAGAAGCACGAGGGGTGAATGAGTTTGGGGGCCGGAGGATAGTACAGCTAATAGGGTGTTTGCCTTGTATGCAGACAAGCTATATTTGATCTCTGACCTCCATGTGGTCTTCACTAGCACTGACAGCAGGAATTCCTGAGTGCAGAGCCAGGGCAGCACGGGGTATAGCCCAAAAACAGAAAAAATAATTTTTTTAATATTATCTGGGCCAGTGGAGAGGCATTTGCCTTGCACACAGGCAACTTGGGTTCAGTCCCTGGCATCTCATGGTTCTGAGCCACACTAGGAGTGATTCCTGAGTGCAGAGCCTGGTAAGCCCTGAATACAGCCAGATGTAGCCACTACCCCCTCATTTTACCCTCATGTTTTTTTTTTATCTCCTTGTTTTATGTTACTTTTTTGGTTTTTTGTTTTGGGTTTTTTTTTTTTTTGGTCACCTGGTGACGCTCAGGGGTTACTCCTGGCTATGTGCTCAGAAATCCCTCCTGGCTTGGGGGACCATATGGGATGCGGGGATGGGGGTGGGGGGAATCAAACAATGGTCCATTCCAGACTAGCGCCTGCAAGGCAGACACTTTACCGCTCCACACCACTGCTCCGGTCCTTATTTTACTTTTAATTTATTTTTTAGTTTGTTCTTTATGGGCTGCACCTAGCAGCGCTCAGGAGTTACTCCTGGCTCTGCTCAGAAATCACTCTTGCCATGCTCACTTCGGCAGCACATTAACTAAAATTGGAACAATACAGAGAAAATTGCATGGCCCTTGCTCAAGGATGACACACACAAATTCGTGAAGCGTTCCATTTAAAAAAGAAAAGAAAAGAAATCACTCCTGGCAGACTCTGGGGACCATATGGGATACCGGAGATCAAATCTGGGTTGGCCACGTGCAAGGCAAATACCCTACCCACTGTACTATTTTACACACACACACACACACACACACACACACACACACACACACACACACACACACTACTATTAAACATACCACCCACCCTCATTACTATTTTTTTTTTTACTTTATTTCTGGACGGAGCTTAGGAGGGATGGGGTTGGACCATGCAGTAGATCTGGATTTCTCATTTGCAGAGCCATGTGCATTGTATTATCTCCCTGGCATTGCCTCAGATACATTTTGTGGAGGGCACACCCTCAGGACCCTCACGGTTCTAGCTCTACACTCAGGTATCACCCCTGTCAATGCTTGGGGGGACCATATGTGATGCAGGGTTTCATATCTTGGTCAGCTACATGCAAGGCAAATGCCTTACCACTGTGCCCCATATTAAGTGAAATGCTGATATTGCTTTATGGCAGCTTTCTAGAAATCTTGCTGTGGATTTAACCTTTTCTCTCATCTTTCCAATGTTTGTCACATTCCTTTGAATAAAATTCTAGAATGATGCTATTGTGCTATTCATAAAAGAGCTAGTGGTGTATTTTCTTGTATAGCTTTTTGTTTTCCTGGAAGTTAATAATTATATTTGTTTGCTTTTTCTCTGTACTGATTATTTCATGCAAACTTTAGTAGAACTGTAAAATCTTTTCCAGATGTATTCAAACAAACCCAATATTTTCAGTAGTGATTTGGGAACTTCCCTTTATCAGTTTTATCTTTCTCCCTATTTTTTTTTTCTTTTTGGTGTTGAGGGGCACAGCCAGTGATCTCAGGGAGCACTTCTGAGTCGACAGAAGTGTGGGCCCGGAAAGATAGCACAGCGGTGTTTGCCTTGCAAGTAGCCGATCCAGGACCAAAGGTGGTTGGTTCGAATCCCGGTGTCCCATATAGTCCCCCGTGCCTGCCTGGAGCTATTTTTGAGCAGACAGCCAGGAGTAACCCCTGAGCAATGCCGGGTGTGGCCCAAAAACCAAAAAAAAAAAAAAAAGACAGAAGTGTTCATAGGTACTTCTGTGTGTAGCTCAAGTTATCTGGTGGCCGCATGCAGAAGTAGGTGCCTTATCTGTACTTGTACTGTTCCTCCGGCACTTTCCCATTTTGATAAATTGTCATCACGCTCTCCGCGCTCTCCCTTGTTTGGATTTTTTTCCCTGACAGACACTGGAACTTCCTAAACCTGGACTTTTGTCTGAAGGATGGTATAAGACTCCCACCTCCACGAGTGGTTTGAAATGAGATCAGTGAGTGTGGATAGGGAGCCTGGGCCTGCCAGGAACACTTACTTAGTAGATGTCCTATTAAGTGGCTTTGGTGGATCCTGTCTGTCCTTCTCAAAACAGGTAGTTTTCTGAGACTAGAGTATATGGCTTAAAAATACATTTTAGGGGTCAGAGTGGTACCACAGCAGTAAGGCTTTTTGCCTTGCATGCGCCTGACCCAGGACCAACCTATGTTTGATTCCTGGCATCCCATATGGTCCCCCAAGCCTTCCAGGAGCAATTTCTGAGTGCTGAGCCAGGAGTAACCTCTGAGCACCACCAGGTGTGGCCCAAAAACAAAAAAAATATTTATTTGGGGTGTGCTAGAACAGCAGGCAAGGGGCTTATTTTGTATATGTCAGAGCCGTGTTTGATTCCTGACAACACCCCCTTTGGTCTGCAGATCTTGCCAGGAGAGATCCCCGAATGCAGAACCAGGAGTAATAATCTCTGAGTGTAGTTAGGTGTGGCCCAAAAAATGAGCCCTAAACCTCATTATTGTCAGGCCGGAGAGATAGCATGGAGATAAGGCATTTACCTTTTATGCAGAAGGTCATCGGTTCAAATCCCGGTGTCCCATATGGTCCCCCGTGCCTGCCAGGAGCAATTTCTGAGCACTGCCGGGTGTGACCTAAAATCCACAAAAAAACAAAAACAAAAAAACTCATTATTGTCATTTATTTTATTTTATTGTCATTGCTTTTAAATATGTTTATGGTTCTCTTGTTCTTTGTTGAACATATAATTTGGCTGCATCTATAGTCTAGATTTGGAATAATTTCTTTCAGAATACTTGGGGGGGGGGATTCCTGCTTCTGTACTCAGGAATATTCCCGACAGCCCTACAATTGTAGGGACCAGATCAGTAATACAGTGGGTAGGACACTTGTTTTGCACCCAATCGACTCAATTTTAATCCCCAGCACCCCATATGATCCTCCAAACCCACTAGGAGGTTTTTCATTATTTGCACATAGGAGACCCATGAATTTTTTTTTTTTTGTGAATTTGACCTCTAGGTACGTCCTGTAAATGGAATCACTTTTGGTGGGGGGTGTGTGTTTTTTTTGTAATTGGCTTACTTAGCATAGTGTCCTTAAGTTTCTTTCTTTCTTTTTTTTTTTTTTTTTTTGGTGTTTGGGCCACACCCGGTGATGCTCCTAGCTATGAGCTCAGAAATTGCTCCTGGTTTGGGGGCCCATATGGGACGCCTGGGGATTGAAATGTGTTCCATCCTAGGCTAGCTCTGTCCTAGACTAGCGCATGCAGGGCAGATATGCCTTACGCTTGTGCCATGAATTTTTGTGTGTTAATTTTGTAGCCTCCCATCTTAATATATAAATTCCTCATTTCTGGAAACTTTTTTTTTGCTTTTTGGGCCACACTTGGTGGCACTCAGGGGTTATTACTCCTGCTGTATGCTCAGAAATTGCTCCTGGCAGGCTCGGGGGATCGCTCCAGCCCCAAGTGTCATCTTTTGTAGCATGCCAGAATTTTCTTCCCTATATGAGTCTGAATACTACTACTTCATCTTAGTTCTGCCAGTTTCTCAACTGTTTTTGAATCCTGTCCCTTTCTGACTTGTTTTCTTCCTGTAGCCCCCTAGTTTGGACCACAGTCTTTCATTTCTGCAGTTGCACTGATCTCAGTGTTCACAGCTAGGCCAACTAGTCTTCAGTTGAGTAAAACTGATCAGCACTACATTTTGTTTGACCACTAATTCATCATTGGTTAGATTATTTCTGCCTGTTAGCAATGTAAATAATGCTTTAAACATGTTTACTAATTTCTTCTCAAGATCCTACTTCAGTTCTTTTTTTATGTAATCCAGAATTGGAATGGCTGGGATCCAATGGTGTACTGGACTCGAAGATGCACAGGACTGGCTGTACCGCCTGCATCTTCCTCCCCGTTTTTTGGGTCACACCCTGTGATGCTCAGGGGTTACATAAGACAACCTGTCAGTAGATTGTCTTTACATTGTTTCCAGGTTGTCATGTATAGTAGTTTTAAATTTTGATACAAGTTAATTTTGTTTTCCATGCTTTAGGTGTCAAATTTAAATTCTTGCCAAATTTGGGGCCGGTGAGGTGGCACTAGAGGTAAGGTGTCTGCCTTGCAAGCGCTAGCCAAGGAAGGACCACAGTTCAATTCCCCAGCATCCCATATGGCCCCCCCAAGCCAGGGGCAATTTCTGAGCACTTAGCCAGGAGTAACCCCTGAGCATCAAACGGGTGTGGCCCGAAAAACCAAAAATAAATAAATAAATAAATAAATAAATAACCCGAATTCTTGCCAAATTTAATGAAACATTCCCCTAGGTGGTTTTCCTTAAGAGTTGACTTAATTCGTGAGCTGGAGCTGCTAGGGCATTTGGTGTTGTTTGAGCTGCATTTCAAATAGAAATAATCTATTCTTTGATCTATTTTGAAAGTTGTCATGGGTTTCTTGATGGCAACTGTATTGAATCTTTATAATCTTTGAGTAGTATTGCCATTTTCATGTATATTCTCCCAATCAATGAGCAGAAATGTGTTTCTACTTCCTCATATTCTTTGTTATTTATTTAGTGTTTTGTAGTTTTCTTTGTATAGGTCTTTCATCTCTTTAGTTAAATTGTTTCCTAGGTACTTGGTTTTCTTTCTCTTTTTTTTTTGGGGGGGGGGGTTTGGATTACACCCGGCGATGCTCAGGGGTTACTCCTGGCTGTCTGCTCAGAAATAGCTCCTGGCAGGCACGGGGGACCATATGGGACACCGGGATTCGAACCAATCACCTTTGGTCCTGGATCGGCTGCTTGCAAGGCAAATGCCGCTGTGCTATCTCTCCGGGCCCAGGTACTTGATTTTCTGCAGCACAGTTGTGAATGTACTTTTTTTTTCTTTTTTAAATAAACTAACCTTTTTTTCTATTTCATTGTTTGCACATAGAAAAACTATATATTTTTGTGTTTCTCAATGCTATGGCAAGTACTCCCAGTACTGGATTAAAGTGGGCAACCTTGTCTTGTGCCTAAAGGACTTTAGGGCTTTTAGTTTTTTACCACTGAATCTGCTGTTTGCTATGGACTTGTGGTAAATGGCTTTGACTGTGTTGAGGAAAATTCCTTCAGTTCCAATTCTGTTAAGACCTTTTTTTTTTTTTCTTTATTTGTTTTGGGGTCATACCCAGTGATGCACAGGGGTTACTCCTAGCTCTGCTCTCAGGAATCCTTTCTGGTAGGCTGGGGGAACCATATGGGATGTCAAGGAACAAACCTGGGTTGGCTGTGTGCGAGGCAAATGCCCTACGGGCTGTACTCTGGCCCTGGTTGAGAATGTTTATGGGACACATGGGACGCTGGGATTTGTACCAACCACCTTAGGTTCCAGGTCGGCTGCTTGCAAGGCAAACACTGCTGTGCTTATCTCTCTGACCCCTGTTTTTTGAGAATTTTTATTATCAACATTTTATATCATGAATTTATGTATGCTAAATCTTGTCAGATGCTTTGTCTATATCTAGTGATATGATCATATACTGTTTTCTTTTATTGATATGGAATATTAGATGTATTGACTTGTATATTCATTCCACCTTTGCATTCCTGGAATGAATCCCACTTGGTCATGGTGTCTTTTTTTTTTTTGTGTTTTTTTTTTTTTTTTTTTTTTTTTTTTGTCAGTTGTTGGATTTTATTTCTTAGTATTTTGTTTGTTGATTTATTTTTTATTTTTTATTTTTTTTGGTTTTTCGGACCACACCCATTTGATGCTCAGGGGTTACTCCTGGCTAAGCGCTCAGAAATTGCCCTTGGCTTGGGGGAACCATATGGGACCCCAGGGGATCGAACCACGGTCTTTCCTTGGCTAGCGCTTGCAAGGCAGACACCTTACCTCTAGCGCCACCTCGCCGGCCCCTTGATTTCCTAGTATTTTATTGAGAATTTTTGCATCTGTGTTCATTGGGCATAGTGGTCTGTAATTCCTTTTTTTGGGGGAGGCCTCTGCTTTTGATATCAGGATAATAATAGTTGCTTCATAGAAGCTATCTGGAAGTGTTTCTGTTTCTTCAATTTCCAGAGTCTGAAAAGGATGGCCAGTAGGTCTTTATAGAGATGTGAAAAAACTCACTACTGAATTCATCTGGGTCTGGGTTTTTGTTTTGCGGGGAGACTTTTAACCATTTAGATTTCTTCAAGAATGATAGGTGTTTTCAAGTATTCCATATCTTCTTGGTTCAGCCTGGGGAGGTTATTGGAGTCCAAGAATGTATCCATTTCTTCTAGATTCTCTTATTTCACAACGTAAAGATCTTCAATTTAACCACTGATGATTCTTGGAATTTCTGTGGTATTCTGACCTCTCTCATTTCATTTCTGATTTGGTTTATTATCTCTTATCTCTTGATGAGTTTTGCTAATAATTTATTTCTCAAAAGAAACAGTTCTTGGTTTCATTGATTTTTTTTGTCTGTTTTTCTTTCCCAGTGCATTGATTGCTGCTCTAAGTTTCATTATTTCTTCTTCCTTTGTTGATTATTTTCTAGTTTCTTAAGTTTTGCAGTTGTTGTGTAGTTAGGTTATATTTCCTTCTTGATGAATGCTTGCTTAGCTGTGAACTTTGCTATTAACGTTTTTGCTGCATCCATAAGAGAGAATGAATTAAGAAGTTCACAGAGCTCCTGGCCAAATGATTGTGCTTGGGAGGGGCTGGGACTGGCAGATCTAGTTGATGGCTTTCTGCTGTTACATTCTCAGGGAAATTAGGGTGCTGGAAAAGGCTTCTGGGAAGAACTAGAGACTGTTTGAATTAGACTGTTCTGTGTGGAGAGTCTAATTTACTGGATTCAGGAAGTCCTGGTTCTATATACTCCAGTTAGAAGAGTGCTCTTCTCTTCATTGCATTGAAAGATTGGGTAGTCTACCAGAAGACTGGATAGAGGAAAGGTAGGCTTCCTTCTGACACTGCAGTGAACTTGATCTCTGATTGGCATGATTCTAGGGCTTATCATAGTAGGCACTTTCCCTTCATTAATAAAAAGAATGTGTTCATAGGAACCCAGGGCTAGGTAGGGGTGTGGCTCAGTGGCCCAACACAAACTTTCAATTGTGAGGTCTGGATTTGAACCATGGCATAGCAAACAAAACAATGAAAATTAAAAATTGTATAAAAATGTTCATGAAAATGTCAAACTGCAGTCTTTAAAATTTTTAAGTGATTTAATTTTTATTAAGTATGATAATTTTATAATAATATATATAATATTTTTATTATTAAGATTTATTAAGTGATTTAATTTTATTATGTATTGAAAGGGGAAAGAGACAAGTTGAGAGAGAGAAGAGAGGAGTGAGGAGAGAGAACCTGTTCCAAAGAGGAGAGGTCCGAGGAAGTAAAAGAAAAGAATTTCATCCCCCATTGGTGTTTTTCTACAACTAGTCTGCATTACTTGGGAATTCTTAATTGGGGGGGAGTGACACTCAGCAGTGCACAGGGGCTACTCCTGGTTCTGCATTCAGAAATTTCCCCTGGCAGGCAAGAGGGACCATATGGGATGCTGGGATTTGAACCACCATCTATCCTGGGTCGGCTGCATGCAAGGCAAACCTCTTACTGCTGTGCTATTGCTCTGGTCCCATTACTTGGGAATTCAGATAGTTCCTTAAGGAGAGCAATCAGCTGACTCCCTGCTGTATCAGTGTGAACTGTTATTTGATAGTAGAAGGATTTGTAGGTGTTTATTGCTCCACTGTCAGGACTTCAGCCACTGTGAACCAAAGTAAATAATAAAGTGTCAAAGAATCCCTTTCCAAGAGATTTCCAGTAAAGAAACACCTGTAGATTAATTGGCTAAGCTAAATTCATTCAGTTGAGCATATTAAGCAGAGGGCCCCTTAACAAGTCCTCCTAATTATGTCACAGTTGGGGAGATTAGGGAATGATAATCTTTGGATTTGGGGATGCTCACAGCATAGTTGAGGTAGGTTTTACAGACCAGGTACTTGGGGCTGAGCTGTTTGTAGTGCTGTGGCTTTGGGTGGTACACAGGAAGTGAGGGTTGAAAAGGAAGATGGAAGTCTTGGTGAGTTGGTTTTAAGGCTTGCCTTCCAGCACACCTCACTTTTGGTCATACTCCCAAATAAATACCTTAAATGGTGCGTCCAAATCATTTTTGTTAGGTTTCAGTATTGCTTAACATAGGATAGAAAGTTGTGTTGGTTTCTATTCTTAAAAGTAAGACCTGAATTAATTTACCTGAATCATTGGTTTATTTCAGCTTTGCCCGAAGTTTTTACATACAAATTCTACTAGTCACACTTGGCCATTCAGTGCAGTTGCTGAATTAATAGGTATGTAAATTAACATTTCATAAATAATATGTTGCTTGAAATTGAATTTAAATTTTTCTTATTTGAAATTAATATGCTATGTCCTTTCTAAAAAAGTCTATCTTGAATGATAACAAACTGATAAATGTTATGTAGCACAACCATTCAAATAAATGTCAAATTAATCACTTGAACTTTACCTATACTATCATTGAAGTTTTTTGTTGTTGTTATTGTAGTTGACTTTTGTTTTCTTTTGGTTTTTGGGCCACACTCAGCAGTGTTCAGAGTTTACTCCTGGCTCTATGTTCAGAGATCACTCCTGGCGGCCTTGGGGGACCCAGTGGGATGCCAAGGATTGAGCTCGGGTCAGCATTGTGGAAGGCAAATGCTCTTGAACCCCCCCTTTTTTTTTTAAGTCTATCCCTATCACTTCTCCCAGTGATTTTGGGCATGGGGGACAGTGAAGTGTTGTGTATTAAGCCTGTCACCCACATATGAAGTGCGCATCTTAATTCTTTGAGCTATCCTTCAGTTCATCAAAGGTTTTTTTTTGGGGGGGGAGCTTTTTTTGTTGTTTTTTTGGGTCACACCCAACTGTGCTCAGGGATTACTTCTGGCTCTACGCTCAGAAATTGCTCCTGGCAGGCTCGGGACCATATGTGATGACTGGATTTGAATCACCGTTCTTCTGCATGCAAGGCAAACACTTTACCTTCATGCTATCTCTCCGGCCTCAAAGTTTGCTTTGTTTTTAACTTAAATTTTGATTTTGGTGCTGGGCCACACTCAGTGATATGGATACCTCTGGACCTTACCTGACTCAGTCTTGAGTTTCTTCTTTTGTTGACTGTCGGGGACCAAACTCTCAAAGCATGCACTCAGGCCTTTCTGCTATTTATTACATAGGGAACATGGTTTGCCGCACTATTTTTTTTTTGGTTTTTGGTTTTGGGGCCACACCCGGCGGTGCTCAGGGCTTTCTCCTGGCTGTCTGCTCAGAAATAGCTCCTGGCAGGCAAGGGGGACCATATGAGACACCGGGGTTTGAACCAACCACCTTTGGTCCTGGGTCGGCTGCTGCTTGCAAGGCAAACACCGCTGTGCTATCTCTCCGGGCCCGGTTTGCCGCACTATTAATAGCTTATGCTTTTGGTGTGCCCAGTTATTGCACCTTTGTCACCACCAAAGTGTTAAACACTCTTTTTTTTTTTTTTTTTTTTTGGCCACACCTGGCGGCGCTAACGGGTTACTTCTGGCTGTCTGCTCAGAAATAGCTCCTGGCAGGCACGGGGGACCATATGGGACACCGGGATTCGAACCAACCACCTTAGGTCCTGGATCAGCTGTTTGCAAGGCAAACACCATTGTGCTGTCTCTCCGGGCCCGTCAAACACTCTTTATCATTGTCCTTACATCCCTTTTAGTTCCCCTGTTGTCAGAGTCCAAGAATGTTTTCCCTTTCTTTCAGTAAGTTTGTTTTTTTTTTGGTCACACCTGGCGGTGTCAGGGGTTACTCTTGGCTCTTTGCTCAGAAATCACCACTGGCAGACACTGGGGACCATATGGGATGCTGGGATTCCAACCACCGTCTTCCTTATATTGGTCCTGTGCTATTGCTCCAGTACCTCAACATGAGTTTTTTTGTTTGTGACCTCCAGAGCCCAGGATTACACCCAGAGATTTTGTCCTAAGTAGGCTGGTGATTCAGTGGGAGGATGCAGAGCCAGCCCCTCTCTTGCCATGCTGGGGACCACTAGGGCCAGCTTGGGATGCTGTGGGGCCATGTGATGCCAGGGATCCAACATTCTTTCTTGCATGCACCTTGACTGCTATACTATCTCCCTAAGTATTTTTGTTGTTGTTTTTGGGGCCACACCTGACCATTCTCTGGGCTCTCTCCTGACTTTGACTCTTGAGTTCAAGAGTCACATGTGATGGTGCTCAGGGGACAATATGTGGCATTGGGGATCAGACCAGGGTCTGCCATGTGCAAGTCAAACACTTTTTTTTTTTTTGGTTTTTGGGCCACACCCAGTAACGCTCAGGGGTTACTCCTGGCTATGTGCTCAGAAGTTGCTCCTGGCTTGGGGGACCATATGGGACACCGGAGGATCGAACCGTGGTCCGTCCAAGGCTAGCACAGGCAAGGCAGGCACCTTTACCTTTAGCGCCACCGCCCGGCCCTAAGTCAAACACTTTAATCCTCATGCAATCTCTCCAGAGTATATTATCTCATCAAAGTATTTATATTTAGTAAGTTCATTAAGTACTTACATTGAAAATATTTTTGGGGAGGCTGGAGAGGTAGCATGGAGATAAGGCGTTTGCCTTGCATGCAGAAGGTCGGTGGTTCGAATCCCGGCATCACATATTGTCCCATGTGCCTGCTTGTTATTTCTGAGCACAGAGCCAGGAGTAACCCCTGAGAGCTGCCGGGTGTGGCCCAAAAAACAAAACAAAACAAAAAAAGGGAATATTTTTTGGGGGGTCCACACCTGGCAGCGCTCAGGGGTTACTCTGGCTCTGCTCAGAAATCGCTCCTGGCACGGGGGACCAGATGGGATGCCGGGGCTCGAACCCATATTCATCCTGGTCAGCCACGTGCAAGGCAAATGCCTTACCATTATGCTACCACTCCGGTCCCAATCAAAAATAATATGTGTACACACACACACACACACACACACACACACACACACACACACACACACACACACACACACTTTTTTTGGTTTTTGGGCCACACCCAGCGGCGCTCACGGATTACTCCTGGCTATCTGCTCAAAAATAGCTCCTGTCAGGCACCGGTGACCCTATGGGACGCCGGGATTTGAACCAACCACCTCAGGTCCTGGATCGCCTGCTTGCAAGGCAAACATCTCTGTGCTATCTCTCCGGCCCCAATCAAAAAATATTTTTATTATGATTATAAAAGAAAGGTCTACTACAAAAAGATTTTAGTAGTATGAAAGTAATATATAGCATGCAAGAGTATGTATATAACAAGCTTAGAGTGGATTTCTCTGGTTTAGTAAGTAGGAAGATTAAAACTATGCCATTTTTTTGTGTTGATATATATTGTATTGTGTTGTGATATTGATATGTGATATTCTATTGTCAATAGAATTATTAAGGTATAGGATTTTATTTTGTTTTGTTTTTGTTTGGTTTAGGCCTATACCTCGTGTTATTCAGGGCTTACTCCTGGCACTGTGATCAGGGATCATTCCTGATGCGTTTGGGGAACATTAAGGTTGTGGTGGGGTTCAAACCTGGGTCAGCCGCATGCTAGGCAACTGACTTCCCCGTTTTGTACTATTTTTCTGGCCCCTAGGATTGTATTTTAGTGAACAGGAAATAAAAAAGCAGGGTTGTGCTAAGAGTCACTTACTTTTTTTTTTCTTTAAAATTTCCAGATTTGGAGAAACTGGGATCTGATCAGGGCTTATCCAGGTTCTGTGGTCAGTCAGTTGACTTATGTTTTTATTTCATGGTACCTAGGATTAAATATTTCTCATGCATGGAAAGCTTCCAGTTTGTCACTGAGCCACATGTTCCCCAACCTAGGGTGTGTTTTTGTTTTCTTTTGTGTTATTTGTTTATTTATCTATTGGCTTGGGGCACACCTGGCGGGACTTGGGTTATTCTCACTATTATTAGGAATCATTTCTGGCAAACTTGGGGGGACCATATGGAATACTGGAACCCAAGCCATCCAAATGCAAGGCAGATACCCTTCCTGTCTTGTTGTCTATTTATTTATTTATTTTTGCTTATTATTTGGGCCACACCCGGTGATGTTCAGGAGTTATTCCTGGCTATGTGCTCAGAAATCACTCCTGGCTTGGAGGACCAAACAGTACGCCAGGTGATGGAACAGTGGTCCATCCTAGGCTAGCACTGGTAAGCCTTACCGCTTGCATCACTGCTCCAGCCCCCCAAATTGTCTTTTTAAGGGGGTATATTTTGGTTTTTGTTTGGGGCTACATCCAGCTGTGCTCAGGGTTTACCCCTGGTCTTGCACTTAGGGATGCTCCTAGTAGACTGCGGGACGTGGGGTGTGGAGTGCTGGGGAACAAATCTGAGTCAGCCGTATACAGGGCAAGTGCCTTATCTGATATGCTGACTCTGTGGTCCCCAAGGTGTAGGGAATGGTGTTTGTACATGAATTTGTATTTATTGTTTTGGGGCCAATTCTGGCATTTCTCAGGGTTCACTACTGGCTCTGTTGTTCAGGGATCACTTCTGGTGGGGCTCAGGGAACCTAATGGGATGCCAGGGATTGAATCCAGATTGCCTGGGTGCAGGACAAACGCCCTACCAGCTGTGTCATCTATTAGATTCTCCATGCATTTTTACTTTATGCCTAGTTTGAGAAACAGATTATAAGTATAAATAACTTTCTTTTTTTGGGGGGGGGTGTTCACACCCGGCAGCGCTTAGGGGTTACTCCTGACTCTAGGCTCAGAAATCGCCTCTGGCAGGCACAGAGGACCATATGGGATGCCGGGATTCAAACCACCGTCCTTCTGCGTGCAAGGCAAAAGCCTTACCTCCATGCTATCTCTCCGGTCCCTAATAACATTCTTCAGAATTCTTAGTCTTGCTATCAGGAAAGATTATTAAATGTATTAAAAAAAAATCTACACCTTTTAGTTTTATAAGAGTTTTCCAAAGGGGGCGGCGGGCCGGAGAGAGAGCACAGCAGTAGTGCATTTGCCTTTCTTGCTGCCGACCTGGGAGGGAGGGTCTCAGTTCCCTGCATCCTATGTGGGCTCCTGACCTGCCAGGGGCGATTTCTGAGTGCAGAGCCAGAAGTAACCCCTGAGGGCCCGGAGAGATAGCACAGCGGCATTTGTCTTGCAAGCAGCCGATTCAGAACCAAAGGTGGTTGGTTCGAATCCCAGTGTCCCATATGGTCCCCCGTGCCTGCCAGGAGCTATTTCTGAGCAGACAGCCAGGAGTAACTCCTGAGCACCGCCGGGTGTGGCCCAAAAACCAAAAAAAAAAAAAAAAAAAAACAGAAGTAACCCCTGAAACCAACCAACCAATCAATCAATAAAGTTTAAAAAAATAATGAAGAGGGGCCGGAGCAATAGCATAGCAGGTAGGGAGGGATATGCTTTGTATGCAGCCAACTCGGGTTTGTTCCCCAGCATCCCATTTGGTTCCCGGAGCCTGTCAAGAGTGGTTTCTAAGCACAGAGCCAGGGATAACTGAGCACCTTTGGGTATGGTCCAAAACCAAAACCAAAAAATTTTTTTTCCTAAAAATTACCAGCTAATGTACTTTTTTGTTTGTTTCTGGGCCCTACCCAACAGTGTTCAGGGCTTACTCCTATCTCTGCACTCAGGTAGTCTGTGGGAACAAAATGGAGCTGGGGATCAAACTTTGGTTGTCTGCATACAAGGTGAATGCCCTCCCCTCTGTACTATATCTGGACCCTGTGTCTGGCTTTTTTTTTTTTTTTTTTTTAATGGGGTGGGGATACATTCATCAGTACTCAGGGCTAACTCCTGGCTTTGTGCTTAGAAATTGTTCCTGTCATGCTAAGGGGACCATATAGGATGCTGAGGCTCAAACTTACTTGGCCACAATCAAGGCAAATGCCTTACCCAAATACCTCACCTGCTGTGCTTTTGTTCTCTAGCTCCTGTATGGTTGATTGAAGAAAAACTCAGGAGTGGGTTTATTGTAACACTTTCTATTATAACACTGTGTCTATTTTCTTTTCTTTCTTTTCTTTTTCTTTTTCTTTCTTTTCTTTTTGTTTTTGTTTTTGGGTCACACCTGGCAGCGCTCAGGGATTACTCCTGGCTCTACACTCAGAAATCGCTCCTGGCAGGTTCAGGGGACCATATGGGATGCCGGGATTCGAACCACCGACCTTCTGCATGCAAGGCAAATGCTTTACATCCATGCTATCTCTCTGGCCCCACCTATTTTCAATTTCCAGAGTAAACCCAAATTGTTCTTTTCCCTGTTTCTTTTACTTCGGATTACTATAGCTGAGAGTTATAATGATGGGCTGGAGAGATATGATGGTGTTTTTTTGTGGCATGTCAATTGTGTTTGGTGCTGTTGCTGGGTCATATTGCTCAGGGGACTGTGCCATACTGGACTGGGAACCCAGGCCTCAAGCTGGCAAAGCCTATGTTCAGTCCTGTGCGCCTTCCTCCCAGCCTGGCATACAGAATTTTTTTGCCTGACAGTGCTCAAGGTTATTCTTTGTTGTACACTCAGTAATCACCCCTGACAGTACTAAGGGACCATATGGATGCTGGGAATTAACTCAGTCAGCCACGTGCAAGGCAGGCACCCTCCCTGCTGTACTTTTACTCTCGCTCATCATTCAGATGTTAAATTATTTTTTTTTTGTTTTGTTTTTTTGGGTCACACATGGTGACGCTTGGATTACTCCTGCTGTGCACTCAGAAATCACTCCCGGCTTGGGGTACCATTTGGGTGCTGAGGGATCGAACTGCAGTTCGTCCTTCGCTATCGAGGGCAAGGCAGACACCTTACTGCTTGTGCCACCCCTCCAGCCCCAAGATGTTAATAATTTTGTGAAGACTGTCTTTCCTAAATAGGTTGTTTAAACAATTACTTAATTTTTGACTCCAGGCTAGCTTCAGAGGCACATATAATAAAAACTTCAAAATTTGGGGCCGGAGAGCCTTGGATGCAGAAGGACGGTGGTTCGAATTCCGCATCCCATATGGTCCCCCGAGCCTGCCAGGGGCGATTTCTGAGCATAGAGCCAGGAGTAACCCCTGAGCGATACCGGGTGTGAACCAAAAAAAAAAAAAAAACCTTCAAAATTTAACTTCCAGAATATTTTTGATTAGTCGAAGTTATATGCAGGTGGATCCTAAACTGTCGTCAAATTTTTGTTACTCTTTCTATTGATCATTTCATTTTTCCTTTTGTTATATTCTTAGATTTAAACTGAAATAAATTAGGATGTTAAATGGTGAAATGGACAAAGATCATAGAAGTGTGAATGCCACTGGTAGCTTGAGTTAAATTGAAAAGGGCCATAAGTGGGAAACTCTGTGCGGCAGGTGCACCTTCACCTGTGTGTAGGTCGGTGGAATAAGCCTGGTCTGATTTATTCAGTAGCCGATTGAGTTCTCTGTGCTGGCTCCAGGTTGTACCATCTCCCACCTGTCTCCTCTTCGTTTTCTTTCCATTGCCAGCACTGGTTCTTAAGGCAGATCTTCCTGCCTTTGTCTCTATGGGATGGAATTTCTACTCACTTGACACTTTCTTAGGATAGTGGAGGTCATTCCTGCTCTCTGATTAGTAAATGGAGGGGTTTATGAAGGAAATAATCCTTAACAGGGAAGGGTTATATAGACAGTACACTGTTTAGTAATATATATATATATTTTTTTTTTTTCTCAAGACTTAAGGCTTCCATAACACTTTGACTTTAAGTTTTTCCTTAAAATTTGTTATTTTGTGATTTGCTGGTATTGGATTATTAGGAATTGCTCTTTTTCAAAATAAAAAAAATCATAATTTCTCAAAACTTGATTCTTAGATAACGCTTATGATCCTGATGTGAATGCGAAACAGATATGGATTGACAAAACGGTGATAAATAAACATATATGCTTGACATTCACTGATAATGGGAATGGAATGACCTCAGATAAATTACATAAAATGCTAAGGTATGTCAAACGGTCAAATTTCTTAAAATCATTTCTTTGATAGAGTTTTATAATTAAGAAGTATTGTATAATTACAAATTAGTCTATAGTGTTTGCTTTTTAAATGTAAAATGCACTATCATCTCCTGCTCAATTCTCTGGCCTTCCTAATCATCATTATTTACATCTCTTACTTTTTTTTTTTTTGGGTCACACCCAGCAGCGCTCTACACTCAGAAATCATTTCTAGCAGGCTTGGGGGAACCATATGGGATGTCGGTGTTTGAACCACCATCCTTCTGCATGCAAGGCAAACGCCTTACCTTCATGCTATCTCTCCGACCCCTACATCTGTTTTATTTTTAATTACTTCCTGCCATACTCTTGAGCCCTCCTCAAGTCTGACTTGACTTGAAATTTCTTTTATCATCCCTCTTATTTTTTGGGGAGGAGGGGAGTTGAGCCACACTTGATGAGGTTCAGGGATTATTCATGACTCCACTCAGGAGTTCATCCTAGCACGGCTCAAGGAACCATATAGAATCCTGGGGATCAAACCCAATTTGCCAAGTGCAAATCCTAACCTGAAATTGATTTACACCATTGCTTTTAAGTTGGAGCAATCATTTTGATGAAAATTTTCAGTCAGAAGATTAATCTTATTTAATAAATACAATATTTGGGAGTAGTATTTTATTTCAGGATAAGGAAGCATCATAAAATATTCTTAAGACCCTGCTCTGTAACATCACAAAATGAGATGTCAGTGTGATGTTAAATTTCCCTGCAATGTAAAAAACTAAGATACCTAAACTAACACTGATAGAGGGTGAATTTGGTAGCTAAAAGTTTAGGTGATGTGGGTTGGCAATATGTTGAGTTTACTGTTAGAGCAAGAGATTCTGTGGGGTGAAATCTCAGTCTTAAAGAATCCCTGTAATAGGGTTCAAGTGATAGTACAGTGGGTAGTAGCTGACTCTGGTTTTACTCATGGCGTCCCATCTAGTGAGTGCTAAGCCTACCACACGTGACCCCCTAATACAAAGCCAGGAATAAACTCTGAGCACCATTTGGTATGTACTCACCCTCAAATCAGCATAATAGGTAGAGTTTATTAGTCAGTAAACTCAGAGTGAACTCCCACTTCAGTATCTGTAATGTTTATATCTCTGATGTGGATTTGCTTTCCTTCATCCAGGTTTTGGGAAACACACCAAGACAGAGCTAAAGTAATTTGTCCAAGAATTATCCTGCTGGAGTGATAGCACAGTGGTAGGGCATTCATCTTGCAGACTGGCAACCAAGGACGGACTCGGGTTCAATCCCCGCCATCCAGTATGGTTCCCTGAGCCTGCCAGGATCAATTTCTGAGTGCAGAGCCAGGAGTAGCCCCTGAGTGCCGCTGGTTGTGACCAAAATCAAAAGCCAAAACAAAATCAAAAAAGAATTATTTCCAGAGAGATAACTGGAGCATAGCTACCATTCTTTTTGTTGTGGTAGTTTGTTTTGAGCTTGTACCTGATGGTATTTAGGGCTTACTTCTGGCCCTATGCCCACGGATTACTCCTGTCAAGACTGAGGGGTCAAAGAGGGTGCTGGGGACTTAACTGGGATTGGCCGTGTGCAAGGTTGAGTTCTTCCTGCTTTATATGTCTTTGATCTTTTATCTGGTATTCTAAGGCTCTGAGCTTTGTTCCCAGCACTGTCTGTCCCTTTTCCCTTGTGGCACTGCAAGACTCCAGACCTGATGTTTCTGGAATTAAAGAGAAAAAAACTAAGTTATACTTATTCTGAAACTCTCTCTTCTTTTTAGCTTTGGCTTCAGTGACAAAGTCACCATGAATGGTCACGTCCCAGTTGGATTGTATGGGAATGGCTTCAAGTCAGGTTCCATGCGTCTGGGGAAAGATGCCATCGTTTTTACCAAGAATGGAGAAAGCATGAGTGTGGGCTTCTTGTCGCAGACCTACCTGCAAGTCATAAAAGCAGAGCACGTCGTGGTTCCTATAGTGGCTTTCAATAAACACCATATCCTTTTGCTTTAGAAATTAGAACTGAATGTTCGGAAACCATTCGTTTGTACACTGGAGTTTTAGGTTTTTCCACTCTAACTTCCTATCCACTTCCTTTACCCTATTTCTAAGACTTGATCCTTTCTATTCTGTTAGAATTTTTACATGAAATTTTTTGTTGGTTTGGGGGCCACACCCAGCATTGGGGTAAACCCCATGGAGTGCAAGGCATTGACCCCCTCCCCCTCGGATTGGCCACGTGTAAGACAAATACCCGACTCGTTGTCCTATTGGTCCGACCCTACCATAGAAATTCTTAACATTAAATGATTTATCTATGCTAAACTTCTCATAGCTTCATCACTGATGTTTTATTTCAGTCTTATTGTGGTCTAATAAGACTTGTAGTCTGCCTTGAAAAAATTTCTACTAATGATCATGGAAGGTAAGACATCTTTTTTTTTTTTTTTTTTTTTTTTTTTTTTTTGGTTTTTTGGGCCACACCCGGTAACGCTCAGGGGTTACTCCTGGCTATGTGCTCAGAAGTCGCTCCTGGCTTGGGGGACCATATGGGACACCGGGGGATCGAACCGCGGTCCGTCCAAGGCTAGCGCAGGCAAGGCAGGCACCTTACCTCTTGCGCCACCGCCCGGCCCTGAAGGTAAGACATCTTTAGGAAAATATTTTATGTAGGAATACATGTAATCATTAGAAACCATTATATTAGTTAGAAATAACTATAAATTTATTAGTTAGAAATAACTATAAATTTATTCATACTTTTTCCTTGGCATAAAATTGCTAGTATAAAACTTTGAAAATAATTTAGGAAATAAGTGTTGTTAATTTATTTTCTTTTTGGGGCCATAGCTGGCTGTGCTCAGGGACTTGCTTACTCCTGTCTCTGCACTCTAATGTCACTCCTGGCAGGCCCTGGGAACCATATCAGATGCCAGGAATTGAACCGGGGTCAGCTGTGTGCAAGTCCTGGTACAGCCCTATCTGCTGTACTATTTCTATCCCTGGAAATAAGTTTTCTTTACTTTTTTTTTTTTTTTTTTTTTTTTTTTTTTTTTGGTTTTTGGGTCATACCCGGCGGTGCTCGGGGTTACTCCTGGCTGTCTGCTCAGAAACAGCTCCTGGCAGGCACGGGGGACCATATGGGACACCGGGATTCGAACCAACCACCTTTGGTCCTGGATCGGCTGGCTGCTTGCGAGGCAAACGCCGCTGTGCTATCTCTCTGGGCCCAAGTTTTATTTTCATTATATTTAAATTGGTTTCTATATCTTAATTCTAAATTACATTGCTGATTAAATTCTTTTTTGGGGTTTGAGTTATACCCTGCAGTGTTCAGGGGTTTCTCCTGGCTCTATGCTCAGAAATTGCTCCTGGCAGGCTCGGGACCATATGGGATGCCGGGATTCGAACCACCAACCTTCTGCATGAAAGGCAGATGCCTTACCTCCATGCTATCTCTCCGGCCCCTGATTAAATTCTTTAACTTCAGATATACGACAGATGATAAATTTAACAGAATCTAAAGCAAGCTTAGCTGCAATTCTGGAACATTCTTTGTTTTCTACGGAACAGAAATTACTGGCAGAACTTGATGCAATTATGGGTAAGAAGGGAACAAGGATCATCATTTGGAATCTTAGAAGGTAAATGTAGACCATAACTCAACCATTTGGGGAGCAAAGTGCATGTAAAGGAATGGTTTTATTCCACTTTCCATTGTTACATAGAATGGAAATATTTTGAGAGGTGTTGACATTTGGCATAACAATTTGTCTTTTACAAGGGTATATTTTATTCGATTACTGTGACATCAGTTTGAGATCATTTATTTAGTCACATAAACATGTATTAGCCCTGCCACTCAGTTGCCATTTGTGTGTCAGTCTTGCTGTTACTCGATTCGTGAAGAGAAAAAGAACAACTAAAAGGAAAAATAAAAAACCCACCAGATGTCATAAGCCACAGAAAAAGAAACCGTTAGTACTAAAACCAAGTGTGATTTGGCATACAGTAAGCAAAGTCATGCCAGTAAGGTTTCTGTGTTGCTAAAATTCAGTGTATCCTAGTATGGATATAATCCTTTGCAAATGAAAGTTTTAAGATTTAAGATGATAGGGACCGGCACAGTGGCACTAGAGGTAAGGTGTCTGCCTTGCCAGCGCTAGCCTAGGACAGACCACGGTTCGATCCCCGGCGTCCATATGGTCCCCCAAGCTAGGAGCAGCTTCTGAGCGCATAGCCAGGATTAACCCCTGAGCGTTCCGTGTGTGACCCAAAAAAAAAAAAAAAAAGATTTAAGATGATTCCTAGACATACAATCAACTAATCTTTGATTAAAGGGGCAAGAAATTCAAAATGGAGCAAGGAAAACCTCTTCAAACAGTTGTGTTGGCACAACCGATTAGTCACTTGCAAAAAAGCGAACTCAGACCCCCATTTAACACCATGCACAAAGGTCAAATTCAAATGGATTAAAAACCTTGATAACGGGCCTGAATCCATAAGGTATATAGAACAACAGGTTGGTAAAACACTCCATGACATTGAGACTAAAGGCATCTTCATGGAAGAAACAGCACTTTCCAAACAAGTAGGAGCAGAGATAAACAGATGGGAATAGATTAAGATGAGAAGCTTCTGCACATCAGTGCTGAGGATACAAAAATCACCCACAGAATGGGAGAAACTATTCACCAATACCCATCAGATAAGGGGCTAATATCAAAATACACAGGGTACTGACAGAATTTAACAAGAAAAAAATCATCTAACTCCATCAAAAAATGGGGAGAAGAAATGAACAGACACTTTCTCAAAGAAGAAATAAGATGGCCAAAAGACACATGAAAAATTGTTCCACATCAAATCATCGGGGAGATGCAAATCAAAATGATGAGGTACCATCTCACACTACAGAGACTGGCACACATCACAAAGAACAAGAACAGTCAGTGCTGGCCGGGATGTGGAAAGAAAGGAACTCTTATTCCTGCTGGTGGGAATGCCCTCTAGTCCAGCCTTTATGGAAAACAATATAAAGATTCCTCATAAAACTGGAAATTGAGCTCCCATATGATCCAGCTATACCACTTCTAGGGATGTACCCTAGGAACACAAAAATAGAATTCAAAAATGCCTTCCTCATACTATATTAATTGCAGCGCTAGTTACAATAGCCAGATTCTAGAAACAACCAAGATACCCTTCAATAGATGAATGGTTAAAGAAACTGTGGTACATATACAGTGGAGTATTATGCAGCCACCAGAGAAGATGAAGTTATGAAATTTTTCTATACATGGATGGACATGGAATCTATATGCCGAGTGAAATAAGTCAGAGGGAGAGAGATAGACGTAGAATTGTCTCATTCAACTATGGGTTTTAAGAA
Organism: Suncus etruscus; assembly: GCF_024139225.1. Lineage (NCBI taxonomy): Eukaryota > Metazoa > Chordata > Mammalia > Eulipotyphla > Soricidae > Suncus > Suncus etruscus. Next base: position 40,144,129 of record NC_064860.1, on the reverse strand, counting down.
AAATGAAAGATAATATTGCCCAGAGACAATAGAGATGATGGCTGGAAGGACCTGCTCAAATATGAAGCTTACCACAAAGAATGGTGAGTGCAGTTAGGGAAATAACTACACTAACAACCATCATGGCAGTCTTTTTTTTTTGGTTTTTGGGCCACACCGTTTGATGCTCAGGGGTTACTCCTGGCTATGCACTCAGAAATCGCTCCTGGCTTGGGGTACCATATGGGATGCCATGGGATCGAACCACAGTCCGTCCTACACTAGGCAGACACCTTACCTCTAGCGCCACCTCTCCAGTCCCCATCATGACTGTTAATGAGTGAGAAAAGTAGAATGACTGTCTCGAATACAGTCAAGGGTTAGGAAGGAGTGAGGGAGGCATTGGTGGTTGTTGCATTAAGCCCTTAGGATGGACTTGGATGGTGGATGGAGGCCTTTGTCCTTAGGCTCAGGACCACGTGGCTCCATCCTCCATTAACCGTCAGGACATCATCTTCAGGTGGTCGCGGCAGGAATCAGAGTCACTCAGACAGGCATCAGGAAGTATCAGCTTTATTCATACCCTATCCACCACATGTGTGGCCTATACCAGTTGTAATGTTAAATAATTAATGATTGGCTGGATGGAGGGCCCTTTCTGTGCCATTCCAGGCCACGTGGGTCTGGAGGTTCATGAGAGTGGCAGATAGAAATCTCACTCAGTCTTCAGGAAGTATCAGCTTTATTCATGCCCTATCCACCACATGTGTGGCCTATATCATAACCAATTAAGCATTCAGCCATCTTCCCTTTGACCTCCGTGCTGGCAAAAGACAAAAAAAGGCCCTAATATCCTGGCCCAAAGGCCTTATCTCACCTTCCCAAGACCACTCCCAGGAAATGGGAGGGTTCTAGCAGGTAAGGTAATATAATATCCGGTTCCCAAGACCCGGCCAGGCCCAGAAATGGCCGGGTGGCAGGTAGATAAACCAAAATCCAGGGTGGAGTCACAGGTGGTGGGAATGTTGCACTGGTGAAGGGAGTATTCTGTTTATGACTGAAACCCAACTACAATCATGCTTGTAATCATGGTGCTTAAAGATTTTATTAAAGATTTAAGATGAATGTAATATCAAGATACATAAGACTCAACAATGTAACTAATGCAAACAGTGGAAAGACTAAATACTTGTAGGGTCCCCCCTTTTTTGGACTTCTTGTATTTCTATTTACTTTTAGTCTCGCACTTAACTTCCTTGCCCACTTTTGCCATTGGTTTTTCACTAATTTTTCTTTTGAGACTATTGTCGATTCATGTATTTGTGAGAAATAGTAGAGAAATACTAGAGTCGTGCTGTTTCCCTAGATTGCCCTACATTTGTTGCTCAATACTGACAGCCAAAGGTACAGGACAATTTCATCACAGTAGGATCCCTTTTGTTACCTTTTACATCCACAGCTACTCTCTCAGTCTTTGGCATCATCAAACATCATCTCCTTTTCTATAACTTGGTCATGTCAGGAATGTTATAAAGGGTAAATCATAGGGTAAAGTCTTTGAAGTTTAGCTTTTGCATCCACCTAATTCTTTTTTTTTTTTTTTTTTTTTTTTTGGTTTTTGGTTTTTGGGTCACACCCGGCTGTGCTCAGGGGTTACTCCTGGCTGTCTGCTCAGAAATAGCTCCTGGCAGGCACGGGGGATCATATGGGATGCTGGATTTGAACCAACCACTTTTGGTCCTGGATCGGCTGCTTACAAGGCAAACGCCGCTGTGCTATCTCTCCAGGCCCCCGCCTAATTCTTGATTCTTTTGAAATCTTGCACAAGTCCAAATCCATACCTTGTTTCCTTCTTGCTGAGTAATGTTGTGTTTTATGGAGAGATCATAGTGTATTTAATAATTTACTTGTTTATTTTTGGGCCATGCCCAGTGGTGCTCAGGTATTACTCCTGGCTCTGAGCTCAGGCACTCTTCTGGTGGTGCTTAGGACCATATGGAATGCCTGGGATAGAATTCAAATCCAGTTGTCTGTGTTGAAGAGATCAAATTTCTGCTTTCTGCTATACTATAAATTTCCCCTTTGTGTTATACTATTGCTCTGGCCCCAATAATTTATTGGGTTAAAAAAAAAACAACGGGTTTTGTTTGTTTTGGTCCATACCTTACAGTGCTCAGGCTTCACTCCTGGCAGCCTTAAAGGATCATATGAGATGCTGGGAAGAACCTAAGTCATGCAAAGCAAGTGTTCTGGCTGTATTATTGCTCCCCTGTATATAGATTTTAGTACGATTATAGTCCTTATTTTTCTAGGACAAATGCACAAGAGTAGTTGCTGGGGCACAGGATAGCCTGCATGTTTAGATTTTCAAGACTTAGCCAAGTTGTTCAGTGACATTCCCATCAGCACTTGCCCTTAGATTCTTCTGCATTTCTCATTAATTTTCTCTCTTCCCAACCCCTCCACTTCCTCCCTGTCTGGCAGGTATAGGGTTTTTTTTTTTTGGGGGGGTAGTATATGCTAAATATGATGTGAAGTTAATTTAGCCTTTTCAAATAATTCTTTCTACAGCTACAAAAATGCAACAGAGTTTGATTTTGATAAAGATAAATACGACATTAGAATTCCTGAAGACTTAGATGAGACCACAGGGAAGAAAGGCTACAAAAAACAAGAAAGGATGGATCAAATCGCCCCTGAGAGTGACTATTCTCTCAGGGTATGTATGTATTTGACTCTGAATTGTCAGATAATGAAAAATATTAGCTTCTAGATAACTACCAGTGATACTATCCCCATTGATAAAATTACTTGCAGTATGAACCAATTTTGAAATTTCTCTTGAGTTATTGGTTGTAGTTGTATTAGTAATAGTCAGAGGCTAGTGTTGGGGTTCACGAGAGACAGACCCCAAATCCCCCGAGGTGCTGGACGACAGAGGCAGAGGCAGTGGTCCAAGACAGCAAGGCTTTTATTCAGACTAGCCTGGGTTCGAGCACAAAAAGAGCCATCTCAACCCCAAGTTCAGGGCAGAGCCGGGTTTTTATACTTTTCAGATCATTCCATTACATCTTATCAGTTACACAAAAGGTGATAAATTCTAATTTACACCATAAAGTCCCTTTTCCTGGCGCCCAGTGAACTTTGTGCCGGAGATTGATTGATAGCCTGGAGATTGATTGATAGCTCGCTGTCAGGGCCTTGAGGGGGGTCGAGGGGCCTGCAAACTGCTGGGATCCTAGGGCCTAGTGGTGCCTGGGTTGATCCTAGAAAGCAGATGGGAACGGGAATTTCTCTTAACCCTTTCAGCTAGGTTGAATTTATTTATTTATTTTTGTAAATTTTTGGTTCTGGGCCACCCTATCTTTGTCCAGGGCTTACTCCTGAGTTCTGGCATATAATCACTGTTATTGAAAAAATTGTTGTGTCTCTGCATGGTACTGGAGATGACCTACTTGCAGAGTCTGTGCTTTACTACTGAGCAACATCCCTGTCCCCCACACTATTAAAGCTTTTTCCTTTCGGATTTATAGTTCTCTTTTTATAATTAGTTTTTTTTGTTTGTTTTGTTTTGTTTTGTTTTTTGGTTTTTGGGCCACACCCGGTAACGCTCAGGGGTTACTCCTGGCTATGTGCTCAGAAGTTGCTTCTGGCTTGGGGGACCATATGGGACACCAGGGGATCGAACCGCGGTCCGTCCAAGGCTAGCGCAGGCAAGGCAGGCACCTTACCTTTAGCGCCACTGCCCGGCCCCTATAATTAGTTTTGATTTTAGCTTTATAATCTATTATTTTTTTTTTGTTGTTTGTTTGTTTTTTTTTGGGCCACACCCGGCGGTGCTCAGGGGTTACTCCTGGCTGTCTGCTCAGAAATCGCTCCTGGCAGGCACAGGGGACCATATGGGACACCGGGATTTGAACCAACCACCTTTGGTCCTGGATCAGCTGCTTGCAAGGCAAACACCGCTGTACTATCTCTCCGGGCCCTATAATCTATTATTTTATCCAAGACTTATTGGATCCCTTTTTTTAAAGATTGGTGATGGCTTTCTTTCTTTTTTTTTTCTTTCTTTTTTGAACTACATCTAGCAGTGCTCAGGGTTTATTCCTGGCTTTCTCTGTGCTTTTGGAGTCAGTCCTTGTATGGAACTCAGAACCCAGTTCAGCCAGCCATGTGCAAACAAAGTGCCATCCTCTTTCTGGTCCTAAGTGATAGCTTTCTTTTTAAATTCATGAGTACCTAATATTGAACACATCAGTAAATAATTATTTGGAATCATAGATATTGAGATGTTGTCTGTGTCCTGACAGGCTTACTGCAGTATATTGTATCTAAAACCAAGAATGCAGATCATCTTACGTGGACAGAAGGTGAAGACACAGCTAGTTTCGAAGAGTCTTGCCTACATCGAACGTGATGTTTATCGACCCAAATTTTTAGTATCCTTTGCTTCCTCTGTAATGCCAAATAGAGTCATTTCAGTTCAATCTAGTTTTCCTACCACCTTCCTTTTATTCTGTTATGTGTTCTAATCCTCTTCAACGTGGCCCTTCATATGTACTTACGGGCTCAATAATTAATGAAGTAGAAAGATGACATGAAGGGAGGGGAATGAAGTGGCATGTTCAGAATGTTCCTTTAACAGTTAAGACTAGAACAGTGAGAATTACTTTTGGATTCAACTGCAGAAATAAAGATCATTATGGAATAATGATGTATCACAGAAATCGACTTATAAAGGCATATGAAAAAGTTGGTTGTCAGCTAAGGGTAAGTGGCATATCTGAAATTTAATTTTTTTTTTAAACTAAATACCCAAGTTTACAGAGTTCAGTTGTGTTAGGAATTCATTGGTCTAACTTCAGCACCAGTATGACTTTCCATCCACCAGTGCTTGTTTTCTACCCAATCCCTAGACTGTCCCCTTAGCAGACACAGAATACTTTTTTTTTTTTTGGCCACACCCGGCGGTGCTCAGGGGTTACTCCTCCTGGCAGGCACGGGGGACCATATGGGACACCGGGATTCGAACCAACCACCTTTGGTTCTGGATCGGCTGCTTGCAAGGCAAACGCCGCTATGCTATCTCTCCGGGGACACAGAATACTTTTATACTCACTTTGTGAGATGGGTCTTGAGTCCAGATTTAACAGTTGCAGGGCAGCATATGTGGTTGTGTGCTCTAGGAGCTCCTCCAGAATCTAGAGAACTGGGCAGATGAGTTCTATGTGGCAGTGACTGGGTTGTGGTGGCTGCAGAGGCTTCAACAAGGAGGGAACTCCTTCCCGGGAAGAGTTTTCATCAGAAAACCAGTGTGTCCATGAATTTTAGCTATGCGTTTGCATCTCTTCCAAAATTAGCCTTGAATCTTTTTATCAAAAGACACTTTTTATAAAATTAAAATAACATTTTGGGTTAAATGTCAAATTTTTTTTTTTTTTTTTTGGTTTTGGGGTCACACCCAGTAACGCTCAGGGGTTACTCCTGGCTTTGTGCTCAGAAGTCGCTCCTGGCTTGGGGGGCCATATTGGACGCAGGGGGATCGAACCATGGTCCATCCTAGGCTAGTGCTGGCAAGGCAGATACCTTACCTCTAGTGCCACCACGCCGGCCCCATGTCAAATATTCTTATGTGCTTTTTGCCTAATAAGGTTTTTTTACTGTTTATACTCGGGTATAAGCCGACCCCCTTAATTTTACCCTAAAAACTGGGAAAACGTAGTGACTTGAGTATAAGCCTAAGTGAAAAATGCAGCGGCCACTGGTAAATTTCAAAATTAAAAATATATAGGGGCCGGAGCAGTGGCACAAGCAGTAGGGTGTTAGCCTTGCAAACAATAACCTTAGAACAGCCACAGTTTGATCCCCCGGCGTCTCCCAAGCCAGGAGTGATTTCTGAGTGCGTAGCCAGGAGTAACTCCTGAGCGTCGCCAGGTGTAGCCCCAAATAAAGCAAAAAAAAAAAAAAAAAAAAAAATATATATATATATATATATATACCCAAAACAATTACAATAATTGAGGGATCAGTAGGTTAAATGTTTTTCAGTATTTATTGCTAAAGAAAACTAAACTATCAACAATAACATTAAAATTTTAAAGTGCAGAAAACTGTAGCTTAACATGTAATCAAGCTAAATCACAGAGGCTAAAATCCTTCAAAACTGGATTTCTTCTCTTCATCTGTATGTCCAGACAGCTTCAGTTGTATCTGCTGTGAGAGTGTCAGCACAGACATTGTCATCATCACTGAGTTTGCATAGATTATCATTACTGCTGTCGGTCTCATACAAAGCACAGAACATTGTGGCATGCAGTTCAGTTCAGCTGCCTACCTCTTCAGCTCAGCTACTTGTGGACTGAGCTGAAGCACCGGCCTCTCCAGCAGATGGCAGAAGGCAACTGCAGACTATGTGCATTTGATTCGGTGCACACACACTGAATCAAATAACCTGTATGACCTGAGTATAAGTCAAGGTCAGGTTTTCCCGGAACAAATTTTGTTCCAGAAAAACTCGGCTTATACTCTAGTATATATGGTAATTTAAACACTGTAGTTCCAAGGCTGCTCATATTATTTTCCCCCAGATTAAATTGTTCTCGCTTGAGTCACACAATCACCTTCACCAGTGCACATTTTCCACCACCAATGTTCCTAGTTACCCTCACCCTCCCTGATGCCCCCCTTCTTATCTTCTCTCACTCTGTGTCTCCCTCTTTTTGGTTTTGGTTTTTGATACACCCAGCGGCACTCAATGAGTTCCTCCTGGCTCTGCACTCAGAACTCCCTCCTAGCAGGCTTGAGGGACCATATGGGTTTTTTTTTTTGGTTTTTGGGTCACACCTGGCATTGCTCAGGGGTGACTCCTGGCTGTCTGCTCAGAAATAGCTCCTGGCAGGCACGGGGGACCATATGGGACACCAGGATTCGAACCAGCCACCTTTGGTCCTGGGTCGGCTGTTTGCAAGGCAAACACCGCTGTGCTATCTCTCCGACCAGAGGGACCATATGGGATGCTAGGATTCAAACTGGGGTCATTCCTGTGTTGACTCACGTGCAAGGCATTGCTATTCCAGCCTTTTCTCTTGCTCTATCTCTTTTATCTCTTTTCCTTTTAGACACTTTGATTTACAGTACAGTGCCTATTTCCCACCACCAGTGTCTCTAGTTTCCCTCCTACCTACCCCTCTCTGCCCTTGCCCCTCTCTCCACCCTCTCCTCTCTTCTCTCTCTCTCCTTTCAGCACCTCTTTCTTGTCCAGAGTGATCAGTTTAAACTATCATTGTCATAGTGCTGATCCATTCTCTGTTCTAACTGCACTCTCCGCTGTTGGTGGCAAGTTGTCCTATGTGGATAGGCCTTCCTGATCCTTATCTCTATTGTCTCTGGATATTATTGCCATATTGCCTTTTATTTTTCCTATATCCCACAGATGTGTGGCAGTGATGGCTAACCTTTTTGAGCCTGAGTGCCCAAACTGCCACACAAAACCAAAGAATTTCCTCAAAAGTGCCAACACATCAATAAAACCTTAATAACAAGATTTTAGTATCTAAAAACTATGATATGCGCCACATATCTTAATTGTGAACCTTCCTGTGTGCCAGCTGCAAGGCCTTCACGTGCCATAGGTTCGCCATCGTGGGACTATTGTCTGTTCCGCTCCCTCTGATTCGTTTCACTCATCATAATAGTCTTATTTCCATCCATGTATAAGAAAATTTCATGGTGTAATTTTTAACAGCTGTGTAGTATTCCATTGTGGAATACTGTAGTTGTACTATAGTTTCTTCAGCCACTCATCTGTTGTTGGGCACTTAGGTTGCTTCCAGATTCTGGCTACTGTAAATAGTGCTATGATGAACATAGGAGTGCAGAAGGCATTTTATATTGTGTTTTTGTGTTCCTAGGGCCACGAAGGCGAACCTATGGCATGTGTGCCAGCGGTGGCATGCGAAGGCCTTGCAGCTGGCACACAGGAAGGTCCGCAATTAATGTGCCGCATAGTTTTTAGATACCAAAATCTTGTTATTAAGGTTTAATTGACATGCTGGCACTTTTGAGGAAATTCTTTGGTTTTTTGCGGCAGTTTGGGCACTCAAGCTCAGAGAGGTCAGCCATCACTGTCCTATTGCTAGATCATATGGAAGTTCATTTTCCAGGGTTTTGTTTTGTTTTGTTTTGTTTTGGGTCATACCCAGCAGGGTCAGGGGTTACTACTGACTCTATGCTCAGAAATCGCTCCTGGCAGGCTCAGGAGACCATATGGGATGCTGGGATTCGAACCACCGATCTTCTGCATGCATGGCAAACACCTTACCTCCATGCTATCTCTCCAGCCCCCAATTTCCAATTTTTTGAGGAATATATATTATTTTTCAGAAAGGCTGAACTAGATGGCATTCTCACCAGCAGAGAATGAGTTCTTTTTTTCCCTGTATCCACTCCAGCACTGGTGTGTTTTAGGTTTTTGTGATATGTGCCAGTCTCTGTGGCATGACATACCTCATTGTTTTTGGTTTGCATCTTCTTGATGATTAGCGATAAGGAACATACTTTAATGTGCCTTTTGGCCATCTGTGTTTCTTCTTTGAGGAAATGTCTGTTTATTTTTTCCCCTGTTTTTGGATGGGGTTAGATTTTTTTTCTTGGTAAGTTCTGTCATACCTTGTATATCTTAGATATTAACCCCTTATCAGATAGGTATTGGGTGAATAATTTTTCTCCTATTCCATGGGTAGCCTTTGTATCCTAGTCAATTAATTTTAAAGTGCAGCAGCTTCTCCTGGAAGCTATCTCTCTGGATCCCTGATAAGTTTTTTTGTTTTTTTGTTTTTTTTTGGTTTTTGGGCCACACTTGGCAGTGTTCAGGGATTACTCCTGACTGTCTGCTCAGAAATAGCTCCTGGCAAGCACGGGGACCATATGGGACAGCGGGTTTCAAACCAACCACCTTAGGTCCTGGATCGGCTGCTTGCAAGGCAAACACCGCTGTGCTATCTCTCCGGGCCCGATAAGTTTTATTTTAAAGAGATACTTAGCAAAAAAAAAAAAGAGAGAGAGAGATACTTGGCAGCAATTTAAATGATTTTAGAGTGACAGATAAAAACTAAACTGGAGTGGATCTGAGAGATAGCATGGAGATAAGGCATTTGCCTTGCATGCAGAAGGATGGTGGTTCGAATCCCAGCATCCCATTGAAAGGATCCGCCACTTAATTAGAGACCATGACAAACTCCAAGAATGCAATTAGCAAGGGCAGATTTATTTGTGCTGACAAATCAAGGCTGCGAATCATGTCAAAAGACAGGACCGGAGCCCTGAACAGCAAAGCAAGAGGGTTTTTATAAGGTTTGGGCTATAGAGTAGGGGGAAGGTAATGTCCAATCTTCTCCAAGTACGGCTCAGAGTTCCGGAGAGTTTCCCAAAGGGATTTTTGAGTTTGTTTCTAGCGTTGCTGGGTTTGGGCTATAGGGTAGGGGGGAAGGCAATGATCAATCAAGAGTTCAATTTAGGGCCAATCCAGGACCTAAGGTAGTTGGTTCAAATCCCGGTGTCCCATATGGTCCCCCGTGCCTGCCAGGAGCTATTTCTGAGCAGACAGCCAGGAGTAACCCCTGAGCATCACCGGGTGTGGCCCAAAAACCAAAAAAAAAAAAAAAAAAAGAGTTCAATTTAGCTTTCCTCTCCCCAAATACGGCTCAGGGTTGGGGGTGGGGTTTCCAAGGGGATTTTGAGTAACTATCATATTCTTTTAGCGTTCTTGAGGTGCTCATTTGGCCAAAGGTTTGATTAATTGGTTTGATTGTCTTTTGTCATGAATATTTTGCCAGGAATATTCTGTTAGCTCCTCTCTCCTCTCGCTCTTCAGGCCTCTGTAACCCTTCCCTGACCTGTGTTGTCTCGGGCTGTAGTAACAGTGTTCTTCTCGAAGGGCAACACAAATGTTACTTATATATACAACATTATGGATTAAGCATCACAAGTTATTGCTAGGCCTTAATTACTATATTCTAAACATGCTTTTACCTAACTTTATACATACATGCATATACCAAATTCTATTTCCACACCATAAGGTCCCCCGAGCCTGCCAGGAGCTATTTCTGAACGTAGAGCCAGGAGTAACCCCTGAGCACTGCTGGGTGTGACCCAAAAACCAAAAAAAAAGAAAAGAAAAGAAAAAAAAAACTGGAGTGATAACACAGTATGATGTAGGGCATTTGTTGTGTATTTGGTCAACCTGGGACATGTCATGGACTGATTAGTCCTGATACTAAGGAATCTCTGGGGTCCCTTGAAAAGATGGGTGCACAGAATTTGGCGATATGAAATCAGAGATTCAGACACTCAGAAATAAAGTTCCATCTTGTGTCTTTATTCTACCCACTGACTCTGGGCTAGAGCAGAACACTTAAACAAAATTTCCTGGTAAGGCATCACAATTGCAGATATAACCGTTTAGTTTTCTCACTGGGTCCTAGACATAATGCCCAGGACAAGCTGCATTTTTATCTTTACCGACCCAAGGCAAGGCATAGTCTCCAGCCTCTGTTTTCTTCCAAGAGCAAGGTCAGTTCTCAGAGACTGGCTATTGTTTTGGCCTTGCTCCAGTTCACACATTTCTGAACTGGAGCCTGAAATATTAACTCTTGGTATGAGTGCATGTAGGCTAACAGCAAAGCTAGATTTGAGAATGGTAATTATTCTATAAGACTAAATAATGAATATTTGAATCTACACAAATGTTCTTAATAAGGTATGTATATAAATATGAGTAATCTTTAAGAGAGACTCTAAGAAAAGTCTAGAATGTTAGAAGTTATGTCTCAAATAATATTTATGTTACATTTACATCCCCTTTTTTCCTTGAATGTCTCATGGACCGGCGACTAAGATTTTTCAGGACCCTAATATATTAGCTATGAGTACAGGTTACTCTCCAAACGTCCTTCCCTACAGGTGCTACTTTTCAAACACCTTCTCCGCTAATACAGGCAGCTTTGAAATTATCCTGCAAAATAGACAGCTTTGTAAAGACACTCTCTCAGGCAGCGAGGGCCTTTTCAAAATTGGTGCTTTCTTATTAGGTTTCAGGGTCACTTTACAATGGGGTATAATGTAGTAGGGACCTACTTGGGTTTGATCCCTGGCATCCCATAGCGCAGAGCCAGTTGTGCAATCTAAATTTCATGAATCCTAAGATAAAATTATAGGAAAATAGTTATAAAGTTTTCTGTTTATGGGTCATTATTTTGGACATCATGTCTTATGTTTGAAATTCCACTTTATTTTCTGTTTTCAGGCAAATAACATGGGTGTTGGAGTAGTTGGAATTATAGAGTGTAATTTCCTGAAGCCAACTCATAATAAACAAGATTTTGACTATACAAATGAGTACAGGTAAGTTACCCATTTAAATAATGAACTTTAAGTTTAATTTTTAGAAATACTTTAATAGCTTCTATACCAAATTTTTTTGATCTTGCACATACATATGGAAAAATAGGTGAGATGACTTACATAGATGATGATTCAACCACTCTCTTCCATACTCCATCACAACTAGAAATACATTTTCACAGTTTTTGCTGATGAAATCTAAAATTCATACAAGATAGAAGTTTTTCTGCTTTAAGGAAAAAGCAACACTTTTTGTGTAATTATAAGATCCAAAACTTTGTGCTTAGGTAGTAATTTCCGTATGATTTAATTAGCCCATCGTCCCCTAGACAGAAGTGCTCATGTGTTCTGGGGTGTTTGGAAGCTATAGGATAAATTTTACCATTGTGAATTTAGAAAGCATATGCCACTCTTCTAGTGAGCATTTAATATGGAGTGGAATGCTAACTCCATATATGTGATTTAAAGAGCTAAGTGCCACACAGTCCCTCTTCAAAGAATATCAACAGGAGTTAGAATATACTTCAGTGGTAGAACTTGTGCTTTACTTCTCTAAGGACATGGATTCAATTCTTAGTACCAAAACACCAGCAAAAAAATATGTTGACTTTTATCGATTGGCCAAAAAGCAAAACAAGCAAGCCCTCATTAAGTTAAAAAAAATGTATAGGGGTTGGAGAGAGAGCATGGAGGCAGAGTGTTTGCCTTGCATGCAGAAGGACGGTTGTTAGAATCCTGGCATCCCATATGGTCCCCTGAGCCTGCCAGGAGCAATTTCTGATTGTAGAACCAGCAGTAACCCCTGAGCGCTGCCAAGTGTGACCCAAAACCCAACCCTCTCCCCTCCAAAATAAATCGTAAAGTGTAGGGGGCCGGAGAAATAGCACAGTGGTAAGGCATTTGCCTTGCATGTGGCTGATCCAGGATGGACCTCGGTTCGATCCTTGGTGTCCGTTATGGTCCCCTAAGCCAGGAGCGATTTCTGAGCACAAGGACAGGTAACCCCTGAGCATTGCCGGGTGTGGCCTAAAAAAATTTAAAAAAAAAAGGGGGGGGGGCAGGTAGGTGGCGCTGGAGGTAAGGTGTTTGCCTTGCAAGCGCTAGCCAAGGAAGGACCGCGGTTCGATCCCCCGGCATCCCATATGGTCCCCCCAAGCCAGGGGCGATTTCTGAGCACATAGCCAGGAGTAACCCCTGAGCGTCAAACGGGTGTGGCCCAAAAACCAAAAAAAAAAAAGGTGTAAAGCAAAGTGGAAGGAAAGAACAAAATCAGCCAATTAAGAAACACAAATAGGGGGCCGGAGAGATAGCATGGAGGTAAGGCGTTTGCCTTTCATGCAGGAGGTCATCGGTTCGAATCCCGGCGCCCCATATGGTCCCCTGTGCCTGCCAGGAGCAATTTCTGAGCCTGGAGCCAGGAATAACCCCTGAGCACTGCCAGGTGTGACCCAAAAACCAAAAAAAAAAAAAAAAAAAAAAAGAAACACAAATAGCAAAAAATAACACGATTTCACCCAGAATTTAGTTCTTGGGCCCTATTTCTGAATGTAGTACAATAAAGCATTGTCAACTAAAATAGTAGAAGGGGGCTGTAGGATGAAGGAATGAGCTGTCCAGAACTAGGGACCAGCAATGTGAAAGCAGTTATAATAAGACATAGTTCTGAAGCCGGAGATGTGTCTATAGCAGTACAGGGGAAAGCGCTGGTCTGCTGGTCTGGAGACCCGATTTGCTCTGGCCAGATATAAAAGTGCCAAGGCTGCTCCGTTGAGGTACCCCATCTTTGCCTAGAGATGTGAGCTGTTGGGACTCAGTTCTGCTGGATTTCCTGGATAGTGACAGGGCCCAGCATGGCCTAGACACCAGGAGCTCCTCTGGGAAGGCTGAGAACTCAAGCCAAGTAGTAACAGCGGAGTAGTAGAACCTGAAGAATAAGTGTTTTGCTGCTATACCTAGTACCCTCCTTTGCCTTTAACGCACTTTAACATGACTTGCCCTGGCAACACCTCAGAATGCTTGGGACTTACTCTGAGATCACCCTGGCAGGCTCAGGGAGGGGTCGCTATGTGGGGTGTCAGGTTGAATTTATCTACAGGCAAGATGAGCTGTGCTGTTTCTTCAAGAAAGGTAAATCTTTATAGGCTTAACCTTCAGTAGTATAACTGAACAAAGAAAACTGGATTTGCAACTGAGAAAACATTCCTGAAAATCTAGAGTGATAGAACATCAGGGTAGGGCATTTGCCTTACACATGACCAACCAGGGTTTGATCCCCAACATCCCTCGTGGTCCTCTGAACCTGCCAGGAATAATCCCTATACATCTCTGGTATAGCCCCCAAACCAAAATAAATAAATACATGAAAGCCAGTGAGATAGTACAGCAGTAAGCCTTGTTTGTGGGGATTAACCCAAATCCCCCAAATACTTCCAGGAGTGATCCCTAAGTAGTCAGAAGTGAGCCCTTAGATCCCAACAGGTTGGAGCCCATGCATACAGACCACTGAACCCTGGCACTCACTGGTCCCCTGACCACCACCTCCAGGGCCGCCCCCAGTGATTGCTGGGATTAGACAGCACTGTACTGCCAGCTGTGTTCCAAAGCAGCAAGTATCTGCCACAGGCTGACTGAGCAGGCCGACACTAAGGGAATCTTGGGATCCCTTTAAGGAAGATGATGATGAAGTCTGTGGTGGGAACAAAGACCAGACACTCTGAAGTGAGCTTGAATCTCCCTCCCTTTATTCTAAGTTACAGTGGGATATTTAAATCATTATGATTTTTGAGTATGTGAAAAGCTCACCTCTTTTTCTGCAGGGTTAAAGATTATACTTCCTTGTTAGCAAAAAAGCTTATCAATACCCTCTGTTTGATCATAAATTTCTTTTATTGTTGTTTTTGTCTTTTGGGTCACACCTGCAGCACTCAGGGGTTACTCCTGGCTCTACGCTCAAAAATCACTCCTGGCAGGCTCGGGACCATATGGGATACCGGAATTTGAACCACCGACCTTCTGCATGCAAGGCAAACGCCTAACCTTCATGCTATCTCTCTGGCCCTGATCATAAATTTCTTTACAATAATCAATTTGCAGGCCTTAGGGAGTTTCTACTTGAAACAGAGATTTCATGGGATCAAAAGGATAGGCTTTAAAGAAAGGCAAAAGGGAATTTCTGCTTGAAAGAGACTTCCCTAGGAAAAGCTTTCTTCTGTTAACAGCTCAAAGTTCTACTCCCAGACCATACCGTGGGTGTCAATTCTGATGTAAATTAAAAGATTAGCAAGTTATCAGGTGTGTCTATCAACATTCCTTTCATCTGAGGGACTGGACAGTTTAAAGGCACAGGACATACTTTCAATAACTAACTCCACTGTTATTATTTTAAAGTTTATGTTTCTCTGATGCTAGGTTTTCTAGGTAAAAAGATACTTAATCAAGGCTGAATTTGCCTGTACTAGTTCTTTCATCTGGAGAATATAAACTTACTTAGCAACAGCAGCTGGGAGATTCATATTTAGGCCAATAAATGCCTGCAATTATCAGTAGGCTATATTGAATTATGCCACAGCTTCTGTTAGGGGAGTTGGTCTTCCTTGAAGCCCTGCCTCAAATTAGCCATGCCAGGACCATTGGCTCTGTCACAGAGTGGCTACCTTGTACCTTCTTAGCAGACTTGCTAATATTTAGCTTCCTCTACACCGGGACTGTAACAAATATCCACAAGAGTTAATTCCATCTCCTAGTTGACAGACAGGATCTTTGCTGCTTTCTGAGGTACAGGGGGGCACAGGGTCACCGTGAGACACAGTACAAAGTTGTTCATGATTGAGTTTCAGTCCTGCCATGTTCAACATCCTTTATCAGTGCACATTTCCTGCCACCAATGTCTCCCAATTTGCTCCCTGTCCTTCCCCTGCTCTCCTCTTTGTTTGACTCTGTGTCAAACATTTCTTTCTCTTGTCTATCTCTCTTCCTCACTTCCCCCTTTTTAAACATTGGCTTGCCATATTGTTACTTAGAGTTATCCTGCCTATCACTTTATCTTCTTTCAGCACCCAGTTCTTGTACAGAGTGATCATTCCCAACTCTCACTGTCATAGTGCTCCCTTCTCTGCCCTAATAACTCCCTGCTTTTAGGGCCAGCGAGGTGGCACTAGAGGTAAGGTGCCTGCCTTGCAAGCGCTAGCCAAGGAAGGACCACGGTTCGATCCCCGAAGTCCCATATGGTCCCCCCCAGCCAGGGGCAATTTCTGAGCCTTTAGCCAGGAGTAACCCCTGAGCATCAAACGGGTAGTCCCATATGGTCCCCCCCAGCCAGAGGCAATTTCTGAGCCTTTAGCCAGGAGTAACCCCTGAGCATCAAACGGGTGTGGCATGAAAAACCAAAAAAAAAAAAAAAAAAATAACTCCCTGCTTTTTTATGACAAGTTTTCTCCCATGGACAAGTCTTCTTTTTTTTTTTTTTTTTTTTGGTGTGGTTTTTGGGTCACACCCGGCAGTGCTCAGGGGTTACTCCTGGCTCCATGCTCAGAAATTGCTCCTGGCAGGCACGGGGGACCATATGGGACGCCGGGATTCGAACCGATGACCTTCTGCATGAAAGGCAAACGCCTTACCTCCATGCTATCTCTCCGGCCCCGGACAAGTCTTCTTGGCCCTCGTCTCTGTTGTCTCTGGTTATAATCACAGTACTAGCTGCTTTTTTTTTTTTTTTTTTTTTTTTAATTTTTGGCTTTTTTGGGGGGGAGGGGGTCACACCAAGCTGTACTCGGATTACTCCTGGCTCTGTGCTCAGAAATCGCTCCTGGCAGGTACAGGAAACCATATGCGATGTTGGGATTCGAATCACCGTCCATCCTGGATCAGCAGCTTGCAAGGCAAATGCCCTACCACTGTGCTATCTCTCTGGCTGCTAGCTTTCCTTTTCTTTTCTTTTCTTTTCTTTTTTTTTTTTTTTTTTTTCTGGTTTTTGGTTTTTGGGCCACACCCGGCGTTGCTCAGGGGTTACTCCTGGCTGGCTGCTCAGAAATAGCTCCTGGCAGGCACGGGGGACCATATGGGACACTGGGATTCAACCAACCATCTTTGGTCCTGGATCGGCTGCTTGCAAGGCAAACGCCGCTGTGCTCTCTCTCTGGGCCCGCTTTTCTTTTTCTTATATTCCACAAGTAAGTGCCGTCATCCTGTCTCTCCCTTTCCCTCTGCCTCATTTCGCTCAACATAATACTCTCCATATCCATTCATGTATAAGCAAATTTCATGATTTCATTCTTTTCTAACAGCTGCATAGCATTCCATTGTGTTGATATACCACAGTTTCTTTATCCACTCATCTGTTCTCAGGCAGTTGGGTTGTTTCCAGATTCTGGCTATTGTGAATAGGGTTGCAATGAGTATAGGATACAGCTATCTTTTCTGCCTTGTATTTGGGTCCCTCCAGTAAATTCTCAGGATTGGGTATTACTAGGTCGTAGGGTCAATTTCTAGTTTTTCAAGGAATGTGCTCTTTGGTTGTTTGCAGATCTTGCTATTGCAAACAGCACTGCAGTGAATATGAGTATCCTTTACTTTTCTGAGTTAGTCTTTTCTGATTAGCTGTTGTTTAGGCCAACCCATGGGTGCTGGGAGTCGCTGCTGGCCTATGCTCTGTTCACTTTTCACAGACAATGGCCGCAGTGTCTGGTGTTAGTGTCTCATGTTGCACATTTGGATGTGGCACCTGGAGTGCAGCCACCATTGATCTGTGGCCATCAAACTGAGTTGGGTCTTCAAGGCAGGAGTTGCTGTGCGCCAGGCCTCTCACTTCCCCTGTCCAAGTGACCACACTAGGTCATTTGTGGTTTTTTGTATGTTCTTGTAAAATGTTTACTCTTTATATATCTGTAATAATCATAATTTTTTTAAGGCTTACAATAGCAGCACTTGGGGATAAACTGAATGATTACTGGAATGAAATGAAAGTGAAGAAAAACTCAGAATACCCTCTGAATTTGCCAGTTGAGGATATACAGTAAGTATGTTAAAAAAAAAAACTCTGGTATCACAAATATGCTGTTTGAAGGTATGGTGATAGTACTGTTATTATTTATGTGTTTGTTACCTTGTGATTTCTTTTTGTGTGTGTTTTTTTGTTTTCGGGTTTTTGATTATTTTGGACTACGTGATGGCACTGAGGGATAACTCCTGACTCTTTGCTCATAAAATGCTCTGGCAGGCTTGAGGTACTATATAGGATGCCAGAGATTGAACCCAAGTCAGCCATGTGCAAGGCAGATACCTGCTGTGCTATCACTCTGGCCCCTACCTCATGATTTCCTTTATTTCAAAAAATGCTAGTACTGGGCCACAGTGATATTACAGTGCTGAGCTGAAGTTGATCCCATACGAGCCTCTGAACACCACCAGTAGTAGTACTTGAATGCAGAGCCAGAATTAATCCCTGAACATCACCAGGTATGGCCTCCAAGCAGACAAAAAAAAAAAATAGGGTCATCACTAAAATTGACCTCTTGTAACAAGCTTTCATTTGCTTGTTTATAAAATTATAAACATTAATATAATTTGCCTTTGGAGTTAGAAGAATTAAAAGACATTGCCAGAAAAGCACTCAACAGCAAACATTACATAGCATAGCAGCTCTGAATAGATAAGAGTTGTTGTGTAGGTTGACGGAAAGATGTCTGAGATCTGGCAGAAAGGCAGTACAGTGGAGGAAGGACCTCACCTTTCACTCACTGACCAGTTTGGGTTCCCAGCACCCCTTACGGTTTCCTGAGCACTGCCAGGAGTGGTCATTGAGCGTCACTGGGTGTGGCTCAAAAAAAAGTTTGAGGGCCGGAGAGATAGCATGGAGGTAGGGTGTTTGCCTTGCATGCAGAAGGATGGTGGTTTGAATCCTGGCATCCCATATGTTTCCCAAGCCTGACAGGAGCGATTTCTGAGCCTAGAGCCAGGAGTAGCCCCTGAGTGCTGTTGGGTGTGACCTAAAAAAAGGAAAACAAAAATACAAAAAAGAAAAAGTTTGAGATCTATAAAAGTAAATATAGATGATGCATTGCATTACTAATCTGTATTATAAATTTTTTATTTTATTTAATTTATGTCAATTTTAAATATTATCTTGGTAACTTAAAAAAGGGAGTTCTATTTGCTTTACTATAAAGTTTTCAATTGTTAGAAGCAGGTTCACTCTTTTTAGACTGCTTGAAAAGTCAATAGTAGCAGGGTAAAGGTGCTGACACCAGTAAGATAGATCCCTGACATGTCAGGGTCCCTTGGCACTCCAAGAGTCATTGACAGGTGAAATATTCCTATGTAAAATGAGTCTCAATAAATTCTTTACAAGATCAACAAATCCCCTAAACTCTATCAAAAAACATGGAGAGGAAATCAAATACTTTTTGTTTTTGTGGGCTTTTTTGTTTTGTTTTGGGGTCACACCTGGAAACGCTAAGGGGTTATTCCTGGCTCAGCACTCAGATATTGCCCCTGGTAGGCTCAGAGGATCATGTGGGTGCTGCAGACGCCAGCACCTCTAAGCAGCTTCTTCGTGGAGTCCGGGAACCTTTCACGGGGAAAGAGTGGGAACATGAAATGGACGGAAAAACGGAACAATATTGTAGAAATAAATTACCACACACGATGCATGGGGACTTGCCTCTGGAAAGACGAAGACAAATTTATTTTTTGAGCTGGGTGACTTTTAAGGGGTGAGCTCTGGAATGCGGGGTATAATTTTGGGAGATCAAAGAAAGTGGGAGATGGTCAGGGAAGCAGAATGGAAGACCATGGCTAAAATCTGCATATTAAAGAACTGATACTGAAGGTAAAAAGAAGTTCTGTTGTGGGTTAGCTTTTGTTTTGGGTAAGCAGGAGAAACCAGGTAATTTTCAGGGAAGTGGGAAAAGAGAGAAATGTTTTAGAGTTTTGGGGAAAACCGAAAATTGCTTTCATCATGAGCTAAGTTTTGGAAAAAAAACATGATCTTGGCGCCAAGGTAGCAGAGATCACAGAGAACTGGTCAGTGGGAAACTTTTGGCGGGATTTGATACTGTCTTCCTTTGTTAGAAAGAAATACTGAGGCCTGATTTCTAATAATGGTCAAAAATAAAGAGAGAGATAGTCAGAACCACGTTTAGAATTCTAGCCAAACAATCCACGCAAAGGGTCAACTGATTTGACTACTCTAAGCGGGCCTTTTAGGCAAATAATTCTTTTTCAGGAGTGCACTACACAAGGCTAAGAAGAAGCACTTCTTTTTTTTTTTTTTTTTTTGGTTTTTGGGCCACACCCTGTGACGCTCAGGGGTTACTCCTGGCTATGCGCTCAGGAGTTGCTCCTGGCTTCTTGGGGGACCATATGGGACGCCGGGGGATCGAACCGCGGTCCATCCTAGGCTAGCGCAGGCAAGGCAGGCACCTTACCTCCAGCGCCACCGCCCGGCCCCAAGAAGAAGCACTTCTGATGTGTGCCCTTCCTGAGTGGGGTGTAACATGTGGGATGCTGGGAATTGAACCACCGTCTGATCTGGGTTGGCTGTGTGCAAGGTAAACACCCTACTGCTGTGCTCTCTCTCCAGCCCACAGCAAATAATTCTTGTAAAAAAAAAAAACAAAACTATTTAGGGGCCGGAGAGAGAGCACAGTTGTGGTACGGCGTTTGCCTTGCAAGCTGACCCAAGACCAAAGGTGATTAGAATCCTGGTATCCCGGGGCCGGAGAGATAGCATGGAGGTAAGGTGTTTGCCTTTCATGCAGGAGGTCATCGGTTCGAATCCCGGCGCCCCATATGGTCCCCTGTGCCTGCCAAGAGCAATTTCTGAGCCTGGAGCCAGGAATAACCCCTGAGCACTGCCAGGTGTGACCCAAAAACCAAAAAAAAAAGAATCCTGGTATCCCATATGGTCCCCTGTGCCTGCCAGGAGCGATTTCTGAGCACAGAACCAGAAGTAACCCCTAAGCATTGCCGGGTGTGACCCAAAAACAAACAAAAAGAAAACAAACCCCATAAAAACTTTATTGATTGATTGATTCATTGATTGATTGTTGGTTTTCTGGGCCACATTCAGCGGAGCTCAGGGATCCTCCTGGCTCTGCACTCAGAAATCACCCGTGGCAGGATGGGGGACCATATGGGAAGCTGGGAATCGAACTGGGCCCCTCTCAGGTCAGCCGCATGCAAGGCAAACACCCTACTGCTGTGCCATCTCTTTGGCCCCAACAAATTTTTTTTTGGGGGGGGGGGTTGTCACACCTGGCAGCACTCAGGGGTTATTCCTGGCTCTACACAAAGAAATTGCTCCTGGTAGGGGCCGGAAGATAGCACAGCAATAAGGCATTTGCCTTGCAAGCAGCCAACCTAGGACCAATGGTGGTTTAAAACCCGACATACCATATGGTCCCCCATGCCAATGCAGAGAGCCAGGAGTATCCCCTGAGCAGTGCCGGGTGTGACCAAAAACGAGGGGGGGAGGGAGAGAAGGAGGGGAGGGGAGGGACACCATATAAGATGCCAGGATTTGAACCACCGTCCTTCTGCATGCAAGGCAAACGCCTTACCTCCATACTATCTCTGGCTCCAAACAACAAATACTTTTTAAAAGTGAAGTTTGTTTTTGTTTTTGGGCCACACTTTGCAGCGCTGAGGATTACTCCTGGCTCTACACTCAGAAATTACTCCTGGCACACTTGGGGGACTATATGGGATGCTGGGGATCAAATCAGGATCCATCCAGGGTCAGCTGAGTGCAAGGCAAACGCCCTATCACTGTGCTATCACTCTGGCTCCAAGTGAAAATTTTCTAAGCAGATCACCAGTAGGCATGTGAAAAAAATGTAGTGCTCAGCATCACCAACCACTAGAGAACCCAAATCAAGATAACAATGAGATACCATCTCACACCGGTGAGAATGACTCATAGCAAAATTTGTAGAAACAATCTGAGTTGGCAAGGATAGGTGAAAAATAAACTCAGCCATTGCTGGTGGGAATGTTGTCTGGTTCAACCAACCTCTGGACAATGGTATGGAGCAAACTTAGAATTGAGAATTTTTTGTTTTTGTTTTTTGATCACATCCGGCAGCGCTCAGGGGCTGTTCCTGGCTCTACACTCAGAAATCGCTCCTGGCAGGCACAGGGACCATATAGGATGCTGGGATTTGAACCACTGTCATCCTGCATGCAAGGCAAATGCCCTACCTCCATGCTATCTCTCTGGCTCCTAGAATTGAGTTTTATATGACCCAGCAATTTCACTTAGGGGCACTTACCCTCAGGACTTAAACATTCAGAAGAATGCATGCACCTTATTCATTGCTGCACTCAATACAGTGGCAGAGATATGGAATGGAACCAGCCTAGGTTGATAGGCAGATTTTATTGTGGAAGCTGCTTAGCATCCAATTATACCCACGCAAATACTTTGTTTCTGTTCTGTCACAGGAAGCAGCCTGATCAAACATGGGTTCAGTGTGATTTATGTCTCAAGTGGCGGAAACTACCAGATGGGATAGATCAGCTTCCAGATAAATGGTATTGCTCCAATAACCCTGACCCACAGTTCAGGTACCATATAGTTGGTAGTTCCCTTTGGGGCAAGGCAAAAAGCAAGTTCAAGTTTTGTGCAGAGGCACTAGTGACATGTTGTTTCTATGTGATCTTTCTGACTAGAAATTGTGAAGTTCCTGAAGAACCCGAAGATGACGATGGGGTTCATCCCACTTATGAGAAAACCTACAAAAAGAAGTGAGTGACAGATGAGTTGTGTGCTAGGAGAACAGTGTTGTGTATGTATGTGGGGGGGGGGAGTGGGGGGTGTGTGCTTCTCCCATGGACAGTTTGTCTCCTCACGGAAGTGATGTCATATTAGGCTGGGAAACATATTAGGCTGGGGTAGCTGGGTTGCGCCACCCCACCCCTGTGGCCAGCAGCTATCCTAGCTTCAAGGGAGTCTGTCTGTCTGAACCATATGCAGATATTGGTTTTTTTTTTTTTTTTTTTTTTTTGGTTTTTCCGGCCACACTCGTTTAATGCTCAGGGGTTACTCCTGGCTAAGTGATCAGAAATTGCCCCTGGCTGGGGGGGACCATATGGGATGCCAGGGGATCGAACCGCGGTCCTTCTTGGCTAGCGCTTGCAAGGCAGACACCTTACCTCTAGCGCCACCTCGCCGGCCCCACAGATACTGTTCCTTCATTTAATTTCTCTTTACATTTGGAGAGGAAGCAGGAGACGCATGTGCAGTACTGGCTAGAAGCTGCCAGTTATTCCAAAGAGTGTGATCCCAGGGTGTTAGGAAATGCAGAGAATGTGTGGGGGAGGAACAGACTCATGGAACAACCAACTGACCAGCTGCTTCTACCAGAGGTTGAGGTGGATTGGGACTACTGCGATGATGTTTCTGTAATAAGCCTTGAAGGATGGGTAGGAGCAGGTGCTTTTGTATGGTTGTGAAAGACAAATCCAGCAGCCTGGGTGCTAGGAAGCAACTGAGTGATGGTACACGTACCTGCTTTCCTCTGTGAGGTCCCGAGTTTGATCCAGGTGCTTGCACTGAACTCTGGCCTACACCTTGAGCTGAGCATTGCTGGGTGTGGCCCTGAGTACCCAGAACTATGTTGAGTTTACTTTAAAAAAAAAAAGTTAAGCATCCAACAACTTGTAGAGAAACTAGTGAGTAGTGAGTGTCGTCCTCAGTCCAGGGATCTGAGGCTGATGATGCAGCATTACCAGGCCTAAAGACTTAGCCTTGATCCTAATGAACAAATAAATGGAATTCTTTGTATAGAATTGACTTGTTTGAAATGGTGTGTTAGAAAACCAGGGTTCAGAGTAATAATGGACTAAATTTCAATACATTTATCTTTATTTTAATCTTTTATTTTTTAAGAGACAGGGAAAGATTGAGGATCAAACAACCGGACATGATTCTTCAGGTAATTAGACCTTTCATTTTATATCTCTCTTCTGCTATAATTCCTCACATAACTTTGTTGCTAAATATTGGGAAACTGCCACTGTGAGTAAAAAGATATGTAACAAAGGCGTAACTAGGAACTAGGAAACACAATAGTGTGTTGCATGGTGGAGCTCCAGGGCTGATCCCTTGCATTGCATGGTCCCCTTAGCACTGAGCCAGGAGTAACCTCTGGCACTGCCAGTATATACCAACCCTCATCCCCCACCCCCCCCTCCTCCAAATGCATAATTGTAATTTTGTCCATGTTTAGAATTGATTTTTCCTCATTAGTATTATCTGAGTGACTTTAAACGAAATTGTGCATACTGCTATCTGGTCATGATTTATTTTATTTATTTATTTATTTATTTATTTTGGTTTTTGGGTCACACCCAGCAATGCTCAGGGGTTACTCCTGGCTGTATGCTCAGAATCGCTCCTGGCAGGCTCGGGGGACCATATGCGATACTAACGCCTTACCGCCATGCTATCTCTCTGGCCCCTCAGTTTTATTCTTATAAGTAGGTTGTTTTTTTGGTCTTTGGGACCTTACAGCTGGTAAGGTGCTACCTTGTAATCATTCAGTTCCGGTTCACTTTCCAGCACTTTACATGGTCCCCAAGCTCCTCTAGGAGTAACCCCTATGCACAGAACAGCAATAAGCCTGGAACATGTGTGACCCCAAAACAAAGCTGACCTAGGTTCAATCCCCGGCATATACTATATGGTCCTCCAAGCATGCCAGTAGTAAAATCCTTTAGCTCTACCAGGTATGGCCCAAACACCAAAAACCAAAAAAAAAAAAGTTTTATCTTCTGTAGTTGTTTGCTTATAATGACATTGAAATTTGGTGTTGTACAATGCCTAAAAATTTGGAATACTGAAACTGAGAGAAAAATAAGAGGATTTCCTTTGTTATATTTTTTAATTTTGTTTATATTTTATTTAGATGTTTTTCTTTTGTTGTTAGTTTTTTGTTTTTGTTTTGCTTTTTGGGCCACACCCTGTGATGCTTGGAGGTTACTCCTGGCTATGTGCTAGGAAATCACTTCTGACTTGGGGAACCATATGGGTCTCTGAGGATTGAATGGAGGTCTGCCCTAGGCCAGCCGTGTGCAAGGCAAACGCCTTACCACTGCGCTATAGTTCCAGCCCCTTATTTGATTTTTAGGCCATATTAGGACTTATCCTGGCTCTGTTCCCAGGGATTATTTCTCGTAGACTAGAGAATTGTGTGGGGTGCTGGGGCTCAAATCCAGGTTAAGTGCATGCAAAGCAAGACCCTCCCCTCCCCATTGTACTATTGCTCCAGCTTAGGGCTTCCTTTGTTTTCTAAAGACCCTGTCTTTGAGACTTGTATCTTTTCTTTCTCAAAATTTTTATTTTATTATAGTTTGATAGTCCTGAATATACTACAACTTCATCCAATCTTAGTGATGACCATCATATAGTTTTTATTTAGACTTGTGGACTATATACAGTCTCTACTGCAAATTCTTTTAGCTTGTTGGTTTTGTTGGGTGGGGTTGTGAGGGCATACCCACACAGGGCCTACTTCCAGCTCTAGCCAGTTGAGCGCTCTCCTGTTTAAACCTGTCTAGTGTAAGACTGTTCTTATTTCACCTGCAGGCTTTCATAGACTCCTTGGCTTGTTGTTAGTAATTAATGTGGGATAAAGAATGTATGCATTGGGATAGTTCTCAGTGCAGTGTCTTTTGGTGTAAGGGGAAAGGAGAAGTATGTGATAAGAAAACAAATAAACTTTGTTTTCCCTCCGCCCATAACAGATTAATCCTGAACTGTTCTGCACACCTCCCCTGTCGAGTCCCAGCTTTTCTCCTGTGCAGGAAAGTATTCCCAGAGTACATTCTTCAGAAGCGGTGAATACTTACACATCAATGATTTTAAATAATCATCGCGTTTCACCCCGGGCCGAACCTGAGAATAACAGGTCTGTGGCAACAATGTGTTTTCCCACTTGGGGAGTATCATTCTTGACACTGTAGTTCTGGAACATTGTTGGTGCAGGTCAGAAACCTTCAGGACAAGTGACTTGGCTTTTAGTGTCTAGATGTAGCCCTGTGCCTATGAATGCCTCTGATATTTGAAATTAATAATTTGAAATTAATTACGGGGTTGTAGCTCAGCATTCCTTGCGTTTTGTGTGGTTGTGAGTTCAGTCCCCAGCACTGCAAGGGGGAAAAAATGTGAATTATAGGGCCAGGAAGATAATCCAGTGGAAGAGCACTCGCCTGCCTGTACGAAGCCCTGAATTTGATTCTTAGCACTATATGCTAATATATACCTAAGCATTGCTGGTGTGGTCCCTATATTAATTAACATTTATCTTTTTTAAAATATGGTACCAGTAAGAGAGCTTAAAGGGCTGATATGTCTGTGTGCATGAGGCCAAAAACAACATTGTCTTCCAAATAGCAAGCCAGAATTACCTCTTGATACCTCAGAGATACCTCCAGTCTGTCTGTCTGTCTGTCTCTTCTATCTCTTCTCTCGTTATTTGATCAGAGTGCTATCATATTTCTCCAAATTATATGGTATGTAAATGACTTGCTCTGTGTGGCTTTTTTATTTTATTTTATTATTTTTTTGTACTCTTTTGGCTGGGGTAGTGTGGTTTGCACCCAGCAGTGCTCAGGGCTTACTCCTATTCTGTGTTCAGGGATCACTCCTGTGACGGGCCTGGGGGACAGTATAGGTAGCTGGGAATCAAGCTCAATATGAGGAAAGTGCCATGCCTGCTGTGTGGCAGCCCCTGAAAATGTCTGTTAAGATAATGTGAATCTAAAGACAAACATGGAATAGTTAACAGTACAGCACTATAATGTGTGCTCTAAGTGTATGTGCTGTACGTTCTCTTTGTAGCTTGGTGGCATTTTATTTTGGAAGACTGGATATATGAGAATAAGTGACACTTGGTACTCTTGACTACATGGTCAGCTTAGGATGGATTCTGCACATCTGAAGGCAGTGTTCTGTTCAAGTGGCCCTTTCAGAGTGCTGAAATGAGCATAGGTGAGGAAGGAAGAATGACGTCTGTAAAGTCATCATAAGATGACAAGATTCTTTGAGAAAGTGGGCCCAGATTTTCTGAGAGATTGTGTAATAGTTTGTCAAATTCTTAAGGGAATTCATTGCCTCGAAGACTTGAAGTTACTACTTTTATGCACATATACATGAAGGGGAGAGGAATATTGTTATTTTTGTTTGTTTGGGTCGCACTCGTGGTGCTCAGGACTTACTCCCAGCTCTGCACTCATGAATCACACCTGGTGTGGTGCTCAGGGGATAATATGGGGTACCAGGCATTGAACCCAGTTCTGCTGTTGTACTGTTTCTCTAGCCCCCCCCCCCCCAAAAGACGCCTTTTTAAAAGTCTTGGATGTTAGGAGAGAAGAAACCCAAGTGAAAAAAAAAGATACACTTGAGGTCTTGGATATAGGCATCTAACGTATGCCCAAACAGGAAGCCAGCACATACATTCTACTTTGGGGCAGAACAAAAAGTTGGTAGTGAATTGTCAGACAATCAAGCACATGAGGGAGAAAAGAAAAAGAATTTTTGGGGGCCGGAGAGATAGCATGAAGGTAAGGCGTTTGCCTTGCATCAGAAGGACGGTGGTTCGAATCCCAGCATCCTATATGGTCCCCTGTGCCTGCCAGGAGCGATTTCTGAATATGGGGCCAGGAGTAATCCCCGAGTGCTGCTGGGTGTGACCCAAAAACCAAAAAAAAAATTTTTTTTGATTCAAGTTGATTTTTTTTTTTTGGGTTTTTGGGCCACACCCTGTGATGCTCAGGGGTTACTCCTGGCTATGTGCTCAGAAATCCTTGTCTTGGGGACCCATGCCCGGCATCCAACTGCAGTTCTGTCCTAGGTCAGATGCATGCAAGGCAAATACCTTACTGCTCCTGCCTATCAATTTGATTTTTTGTTTTTTGTTTGCGGGGGCGGGGGGGCACACCTGTTTGATGCTCAGGGGTTACTCCTGGCTAAGCGGTCAGAAATTGCCCCTGGCTTGGGGGGACCATATGGGATCCCAGGGGATCGAACCATGGTCCTTCTTTGGCTAGCGCTTGCAAGGCAGACACCTTACCTCTAGCGCCACCTCACCAGCCCCTCGAGTTGACTTCTTTTTAACATGAAGGAAGAGGCGTTTCTGGTTTATTTTGTGGTTCTCTTTTGTTCACAAGGTTTTGATAAAAATGTTGCAGAGCTGGAGAGATAGTATAGTAGGCAGAGTGCTTTTCTTTGCACGCAGCTGGTTCAGGTTCAATTCTTGGCATTGCATTTGGTTTCCCAAACACTCCCAAGAGAATCTCTCAGCACAGCTGGGTATGGCCCTCAAATCAAAGGAAAACAAAATCAACAGTGCTGCTCGAATGAGTGCTAGAATTTAGATGGGACTTGGGGTGGTAGGTGTTCTCTTTAGTATAAGTTTGAATCGCCCAGCCCCGAGCTTCAGTTGAAGTAATGTATGACTAGGTACTTGAGCAGTGCTCCAGGTTACTCTTGACCTTCAGAGGGGAACAATGTTCTGCTAGGAATGAAATCCAGGACTCTTAGATGCAGAACATTAGCTCCAATCTTTTAGGTGTTTCCGTGACCTAGTATTAAATATGCTATTTAAGGAAAATTGAAATCTGGTAAGGCACAAGAAATCTTAACAGCCTTATTGTTTGCTTATCTACGAAAGGAAAAAGAAATAGTGGGACGGGGGAGAGAATACTGTGGAGGAGACACTTAACCTTGCGTTCAGCCCACCTGGATTTAATTCCTGTCACCCTATGTGGTTACCCCAGCATTGACAGGAATAATACCTGAGTGCCCCCCCCACAAAAAAGGAGGAAACTATGTACTTTGAGTCATTTCAAGTCATTGATATAATACTTTATTTTTTAAAATTATCACAGGCATGTCTTTGACTTTCATTATATTTAGTGTCATTTGTTTTGCTTATATCTGTAATTTTTGTTATCTTGTATTTTATGTAAAACCATTTTTTTCCAGCATGAAACGGAGACTTAATACTCGTTCCTCAATTTTGAATGTAAAGTGTCGACGAGTGAGTAATCAAACATTTGAAAATTCAACTTACAAAGAGGCTGATGATGACGAAGATGTCATCATCTTAGAAGAAAACAGTACCCCCAAGCCCTCGGTGGACTTTGATGTCGAGATGAAGTCAGAAGTGAGTGATGTGGAACAGAGTGGGGCCCGGAGCGAATCTGCTGGCAACAGTGAAGCTTGTGTGCAGACAAGCTCCACAGGCACCTCCGCCACCAGCTGTGACCAGGGCACATCGACCTCCACGCAGACAGAAGTGCCCAGTTTGGTGGTTAAAAAGGAGGAGGTCATCGAGGATGCCATTGATGCCAGGAATGATGGTGTTGCCCTGCCACCCTGTGGAGAAGCTGAAGGGAAGAAGCAGGAAGTTCAGAAACCTGTTGAGAAGTCTGTGGGTGATGCTGATTGCCAGCTAAGTGAACTGAGGAATCAGCTCCTTCTAATCACTCAAGAAAAAGAGAACTATGAAAGACAGTGCCACACATTCACTGACCAGATAAGAGGGCTGCAGCAGAGCATCGCAGAGCTCAATGACCGCCTCATCAAGAAGGAGATGTGTCACCAGTCAACTGAGACCGATGCGGTGCTCTTCCTGAACAATGTCAGTGGCACGTCGGAAAGTCCCAACTGCATGGCGTCTCAGTACCAGCAAGCACTGGAAGAAATCGAGAGGCTGAAAAGGCAGTGTAGCACTTTGCAGCTTGTGAAAACTGAATGTGGTCAGTGCTCCGGCACTGAGGGTAAAAGTGAGGTGGACGAGATGGTGGTGCAACTGGATAACGTGTTCAGGCAGCTGGATAGGTGTACTGTGGAGAGGGACCAGTATAAGAGCAAGGTAAGTACAGGAGGCCAGGGCCATCGAAATCTTAGCAGCTACCACTTTACCAGGTCAAAACGAGTCACTTCATTGTATATGTGCTTCTCAGCAATTCCTTTACTGGGCTGGGAGTGGATTTCCAAGGGTTAGAGAGGGTTAGAGAAAAGCGAACATTGATGGATTTTGGTTCTTAAAACTTTTTGGGTTGTTTTGTTTTGTTTTGTTTTGGGCCACACCTATTTGCTCAGGGGTTACTCCTGACTAAGCGCTCAGAAATTGCCCTTGGGGACCATATGGGACACTGGGGGATCAAACGGAGGTCCTTCTTTGGCTAGCGCTTACAAGGCAGACACCTTACCTCTAGCGCCACCTCTCCGGCCCCTTAAAACTTTCTTAAGAGCTGCTGAGTATCGCTTCTCGGCCTTTTGGCTAAGATCAAGTGTAGTATCTGTTCTTATCAGTTTAATATCTGATACGTCCTCTATCTGAGCACAATATACTAAATGGATTTTTGGAGCTGGGAATCAGAAGAGGAACTTGCACCGTCCGCTCCGCACATCAACCTGGTATTGTAGTACCTCCAGGAACGGTGCACAAAAAAGAAAAAAAAAAGCTGCGGAGTGTTATGATAGCACATCAGGGAAGGTGTTTACCTTGCTGGTACCAATCCAAGTTTGTTACCTGGCATTCTGAAGGGTTTCCTGCACACCACCAGGTGTGATTCCTGCACTGTATGAGAGGAAAAAAAGTCTTGGATGGGGGGAAGTGCTAGCACAGCACTAGGGTATTTGCCTTGCACACAGCTGACCCTAGACTGACCTGGGATTGATCCCTGGCATCCCATATGGTCCCCCAGACCTGGAGCAATTTCTGAGCGCAGAACCAGATTTAACCCCTGAGCACAGCCAGGTATGGTCCAAAAACCAAAAAAAAGGGAAAAATCTTAAGAATATGGGTGTGATAGAGCCAGAGCAATAGTACAACAGGTAGGGTGTTTCCATTGTACATGGCTGACTTGGGTATGATCCTTGGCATCCCATACGGTCTTCCAAACCTGCCAGGAGTGATTTCTGAGTGTAGAGGAATAATTCTTTGGTGCCATTAGGTATGGCCCCAAAACAAATCTTTTTTAATTGCTTTATTTAAACACCATGGTTTACGAGGTTGTTCATGACTTTTTGTCTTACCTTTCACTTTTTTATTTATTCATTTTGCTTTATGGACCATACACGATGATGCTCAGGGGTTACTCTGGCTATGAGCTCAGCAATCGCTCCTGGGGCCCCGGAGAGATAGGACATGATAGGGTGTTTGCCTTGCATACAGCCAGTCCAGGACAGATGGTGGTTCAAATCCCAGCATCTTATATGGTCCCCCGTGCCTGCCAGGAGTAACCCGAGTGCTGCCAGGTATGACTCAAAAACAAACAAAAAGAAATTGCTCCTGGCTTGGACCATATGAGATGCTGGGGGATAGAACCATGGTCCTAGGTTAACACATGTAAGGCCTTACAGCTTGCACCACCACTCCAGCCCAGTCTTATTTTTTATTTTAGTTATTTATTTTCTTGGTTTTGGGGTCACACCTGGCATTGTTCAGGAGTTACTCCTGGCTCTGCTCAGAAATCACTCCTGGCAGGCTCGGGACCATATGGGATGCTGGAAATTGAACCTGGGTCTGTCCCGGGTTGTCTGTGTGCAAGACAAACATTCTACTGCTGTGCTATTATTGCTCCAGCCCTTGTCTTTTAATTCTCAGGTGCTTTTTAAGATTTATACTAGAATGTTAGATGGCAAATGACATCATTTATGTTTCCAATATCAAATGTAATGATAGAACACATTAAATTAAGCTTTTTTTGTAGAAAACTATTGGGGTTATTTTGTTCGTTGTTTTTTGGGTCACACTGGGCAGTGCTCAGGGGTTACTCCTGGCTCTATGTTCAGAAATCGCTCCTGGCAGGCTCAGGGAACCATATGGGATGCCGGGATTCCAACCACTAACCTTCTGCATGAAAGGCAAACACATTACTTCCATGCTATCTCTCCAGCCCCTTGTTCGGTGTTTTGACTGATAGCTTAGTGGTGAATTTCATCATAAACTCTGTTTTTCTTAGCTCAGCTTGACAATTTGACATTAGTACATTTTAATCTTAGTCAAATTTCTCTTTGATCAGGCTGAATTACTTGAAGTGGAAAAATCACAAATCTATTCACAGTGTGAAGAACTAAAAACCGAAATCCAGCAATTAAAATCTACAAGTCAACAAATTGGAGCAGATGTTTCAACTTCAAGTACCATTGAGGAGTCTGTGAATTTTGCTGATGGAGAAAGGTAAGGGCTCTAGGCCAGACTGTGTGATACTTATTAGCCACATCAAATAGCTAATGCTACCAAAATCTAACTGATGCAAGGGGGGAATGTAGAGATAGGATTTAAAACATATATTGATTAAAATATAACAATAATAGAATCTATATATGTAAAAGAATAGTTAGGAAAAAACATGTTTAAAATATAGTAATTAAGGCCTAGCAATAACTTGTAATGCTTAATCCAGACTCCTGTTCAAGTTAAACTCTAGCTAAAGTTCTGATATTTGTCCAAACCCACTTTATCATAAGGTGTGTGATGTGCCAACAGAATGTTCCTGGCACGGGGTGCGAGAATAACAGAAGACAATCAAACCAGTTAATCAAACCTTTGGCCAAATGAGCACCTCACGTTAGCAACGTGGTAACGAAGTTACACAAGAATTCCCTTGGAAACACCCCCAGAACCCTGAGCCGTATTTGGAGAAGGAAGCTAAATTGAACTCTTGAGTGGACATTGCCTCCCCCTACCCTATAGCCCAAACCCTAGCAACGCTAGAAACAAACTCAAAAATCCCCTTGGAAAGCCCCCCAGAAGCCTGAGCCGTATTTGAAAGAAGAAACTTTTTTTTGTTTGTTTTATTTTGTTTTTGGGCCACACCCGGCGGTGCTCAGGGTTACTCCTGGCTGTCTGCTCAGAAGTAGCTCCTGGCAGGCACGGGGGACCATATAGGACACCGGGATTCGAACCAACCACCTTAGGTCCTGGATCGGCTGCTTGCAAGGCAAACGCCACTGTGCTATCTCTCTGGGCCCAGAAGAAACTCTTGATTGGACATTGCCTTGCCCCTACAACCCAAACCCTATAAAAACCCTCTTGCTTTGCTGTTCGGGGCTCCAGTCCTCTGTCTCTTGACATGATCGCAGCCCTGGCTAGTCAATCAATAAACCTGCCCTTGCTAATTGCATTCTTGGAGTTGTTGTGGTCTCTAATTGAGTGGTGGACCAGCATGGACCCTAACAATCTCATATGGTTCCCTGAGCATCACCAGGAGTGATTCCTAAATGCAGAGGCAGGAAACCCCTGAGCGCTGCTGGTGTGGGCCCCCCAAATGTAAAGAACCTCAATAATCTAGTCAACCTTCCCAAGTGGTGTGGTACTCAGGAGACCAAAGTACTCACTACCTACTCTCGACCCTCCAGCCTAGCAGTCCTGGGCAAAAGCCTTGTGGCTCTGGGTTTACCACTTGGATGGCATCCACAGGCCTCCAGGTCTGTATCCAGTGATATACTGGAGGGATCAGATGGGTTGGCTTTATGAAGGCATACATCCTCAGCCCCCAGTAATTTGAGAGCGAGTCAGAGTGGGATCACTATCAGCAGTATTCAGGAGATTGCTGGGGATTGAATCAGGGCTGGCTGCTCACAGAGCGAGCCTCTTCAATCCCTGACATCCGGAATTGTAGCAATGTAGCTGCTTTTGAATCTGGCCCTCCTCCACATGCAGAACATGTGCCCCACCCCATTGAGCTCTCTCTCTTGGACCTCCTTTAACTTCCCATTGTAGGGGAACTTATTTTGACTTTGGGTCCTCATCCGTAGTGCTCATGACTGCATGCTTCCCACTCCTTACTATCTTCTAAGAGATGCTTTAATTTGTATGTAGAGCTTGAAGTGAGGTGGAGAGATTATTACAGCAGATAAGGTATTTTTGCCTTGCACACATCTGGCTCCTGTTCAATCCCCCTGAGCCCTTTATGGTCCTCTAACCCCTACCTGGAGTGATCCCAGGAGTCAGCTCTGAACACTGCTAGGTGTAGCCAGAAAACTAAAAGGAAGTATTAAATTTTTAGTCATTATCCACCCGAAGTGAGTATTGTGATCTCTGTAAATCCCTCAGCCCCTTCCCCATCTTCATTTAAAAAGATCTAAATTAATATTTGGAGGAGTCAGAATTAGAACAACCTTCTTGGAATCTTAGCATTTTGCTTAGGACCGCTATTTAGTTGTGAATAGTTTAGTCTGGTCTGCAATGTTGACATGGATTTCAACTTGGTAGGTAGAAATAGCTGTGATAGTTGGATCCAGTGTTCCCAGTGTTGTTAGCCAGGCACATTTGTTCCTGCCTATAACTGCATTGTAACGAGAGAACAATGAACTTCATTCAGCATGCCATGGGATTAGAGCTTGCATAGAGAAAAGTTCGTGTATTAGGGCCAAAGCCACGGCGCAAGCAGTCGGGCGTCTGCCTTGCATGCGATAACCTAGGTGTCCTAACAGACTGAGGTTTGATCCCCCGGCAACCCATGTGGTCCCCAAGCCAGTAGCGTTTTCTGAGCGCATAGTCAGGAGTAACCCCTGAGCATCACTGGGTGTGGCCCAAAAACCAAAAAAAAAAAAAAAAGGGTTCTTGGATTACTTGACTCAAGTGTTGTTTTGTTTGTTTTTTCTTTATTTTGGTAGTTTTTGTTTGTTCTCTTTTTTTGTTTTTGGTTTTTGAGCCACACGCAGCTTTGGTTTTTGGGTTACACCCAGCAGTGCTCAGGGTTTTCTCCTGGCTCTACACTCAGAAATCACTCCTGGCAGGCTCGGGCGACCGTATGGGACACCGGGATTCGAACCAACCACTTTTGGTTCTGGATCGGCTGCTTGCAAGGCTAACGCCGCTGTGCTATCTCTCCGGGCCCAAGGGTGGAGAGTTTTTTAATTAATTTTTTATTTAATCACTTAAATCTCAAAGTTATTTTTTTTATTTTGACTGAAGTTCGTTACACAGAATTATTTACGGTACATAGTGACAATGAATGAAGGGCATTCCCACCACCCAATGTTGTCCTCCCTCCACTCCTGTTCCCAGCATGTCTCCCATATCTCCCTCCTTTATCCCTCCCCCCCAGAATACTAGTGTAATTGGTCTCCACTTTACAGCTTGTTGTAGGTTGGGTATCTATTCTGTTTGGTGTTCCAGTCTGTTCATTTTTTATTTACACTACATGGTCATATGACTGGTCCTGGTATCATCCTTTTTTCCCCCTCAATTTATGAGGGTGAATGATTCAAGTTAGCTATTCTGTTGGAGATAAAAAGGTTAAGGAAAAGAGAAGAAAAATTTGGTATCAACTACTAAAAAAAGAAAAGAAAAAAATCACCGAATAATATCCACAAGAGTGAAAAAGAAAGAAAAAAGTGGAAGAAAAAAGAGAAGGAAAGGGCCCGGAGAGATAGCACAGCAGCGTTTTCCTTGCAAGCAGCCGATCCAGGACCAAAGGTGGTTGGTTCGAATCCCGGTGTCCCATATGGTCCCCCGTGCCTGCCAGGAGCTATTTCTGAGCAGACAACTAGGAGTAACCCCTGAGCAATGCTGGGTGTGGCCCAAAAACCAAAAAAAAAAAAAGAGAGAGAGAGAAGGAAAATAATAATAGGGTAGGGTTTTCCTTAATGGTCTCAAGGTAAGTTCTGCCCAGTCACAGTTGTCAAAGTCAGTTTTCTGTATTTAGTGCTCTTGTTTTTCATAGTTCAAAGGACGATACATCTTCTGATTTCCGCTTAGTGTTAGTGATGTGATAGGACCTCCTGGTCTTAGGTCAAGTTGTCATTTCCTCGCTGTCCTCGTCATATTAACACTGGCACAAGTATATCTCCCAACAGAGCTTAGTTCCTGATGTTGCTGGGAGTAGTTAATCTCAAAGTTATTTATGATGAGGTTTCAACACCACTTCCTTCACTAAAGTTCATTTTCCTTAATCAGTGTCTCCTCCACCTCCATTTCACCCTCCACTTAACAGTTTGCATCTACAAGAGTCATATATATGACAAATATAATATAATAATACAGATATTATATATATCTGTATATATGTATTCACACACATTTTTTTTATTTAAACACCTTGATTACATACATGATTGTGTTTGGGTTTCAGTTATGTAAAGAACACCACCCATCACCAGTGCAACATTCCCATCACCAATGTCCCAAATCTCCCTACTCCCCACCCAACCCCCGCCTGTACTCTAGACAGGCTTTCTATTTCCCTCGTACATTCTCATTATTAGGACAGTTCAAAATGTAGTTATTTCTCTAACTAAACTCATCCCAGTTTGTGGTGAGCTTCATGAGGTGAGCTGTAACTTCCAGCCCTTCTCTCTTTTGTGTCTGAAAGTTATTATTGCAAGAATGTCTTTCATTTTTCTTAAAACCCATAGATGAGTGAGACCATTTTGCGTCTTTCTCTCTCTCTCTGAATTATTTCACTCAGCATGTATTCACACACATTTATACACACACTGTGCACTCACTTTTGGCTTCCAGTACTGTTGCTGATAGAATTTCTTATGTAACATTCTCCCACCATTCTGGCAGCACCTCCTCTAGGTTGAACACTTCCCTGAACCATAGATGTTGCCTCTCCCTGACCTCTCCTCTCGACCCCTCAAATGGCCTGTTTTCTACTGAAGATCAGTTCTTAAGTTTTTTGTGTCCATGGTATTTGCATGTTTATTATTTCACCATAACAATTGTGTAGGAGAGACCCTTTGTGTCAATCACTCTCTCTGTGACTACTTCACTCAGCACCATGATACACTTCAGGTGTAAATTTTTTTTTTGTTTTTTTTGTTTTTTTTTTTGTTTTTTTTTGGGCCACACCCGGCGATGCTCGGGGGTTACTCCTGGCTGTCTGCTCAGAAATAGTTCCTGGCAGGCATGGGGGACCATATGGGACACCGGGACTCGAACCAACCACCTTTGGTCCTGGATCAGCTGCTTGCAAGGCAAACACCACTGTGCTATCTCTCCAGCAGTAAATTTTTATCTTATCTTTTCTTATGGTCAAGTAGTGTACTCCATTGTGTATACAAACCATTATTTCTTTATCCGATCATCTGGGACATTGATTCTTCCCAGATTCTGGATAGTGCTGCAAGGAACATGATGCTGAAAATATGTTTTCTGCATTATGATTTTGGGTCCTAGGGGTATAGTCCAAGAAGTGGGTTGCTGGTCAAATGGAAGCTAAATCCTTCCCTTTCTCCCTTTCTCCCTTCCTTCCTCCCTACCTCCCTCCATTTATTTAAGCATCATGGTTACAAAGTTGTTCATGGTTGAGTTTCAGTCATGAGTACCCCATACCAGTGCACATTTCCTACCATCAATAGAGATGCATTCTTAACCTTAGATCAGTGTTATTATTTCACAGCTGTTTGAGCTTTTTTGAAGGTGTGGAGACCTTCAAGGAGTAAGCTTCACGCTTAACTCCTGGAGGGCTTGGGGGACCATAAGGGATGCTGGGATTGAACCAGGTCAACCCCATTGCAAGGGAAATGCCCTCCCCATTACTATGGCTCCAACCCTATTTCACTACTGTTACTAAGTGATAATACTTTAAATTGTAAAGGTGCTTAGGATGTAGCTTAGAGTTGGAACGTGTGTATTGCATGCTGTATAAGTTTGATTTCCTCTATTCCTCCAAAGCATATTTAAGAGAACATTACGATAGCTTGTGATTTATATTTTACCAGTTCCTAAGCTTCTCTAATTTCAAGTTAAAATGTATTAGTTAAATCCAAATAGAGCGCGGCCCGGAGAGATAGCACAGCGGCATTTGCCTTGCAAGCAGCTGATCCAGGACCAAAGGTGGTTGGTTCGAATCCTGGTGTCCCATATGGTCCCCCGTGCCTGCCAGGAGCTATTTCTGAGCAGACAGCCAGGAGTAACCCCTGAGCAACGCCGGGTGTGGCCCAAAAAAAAAAATCCAAATAGAGCACTAGTTTAAAATAAAAACTGCACAGCAGATAAGTAAATATTTAAATACTGAATTTATTTTTTATTTATTTATTTATTTATTTTGGTTTTGGGGCCACACCCGGCGGTGCTCAGGGGTTACTCCTGGCTGTCTGCTCAGAAATAGTTCCTGGCAGGCATGGGGGACCATATGGGACACCGGGATTTGAACCAACCACCTTAGGTCCTGGATCGGCTGCTTGCAAGGCAAACACCGCTGTGCTATCTCTCCGGGCCCCTAAATACTGAATTTATTAAATGAGCTATGCTTTAGGTGATTATATGGATTTTCCTCTATTCTAAAAGTTGGCTTTACTTTATGTATTTATTTGGTTTGTGGGCTACACCCAGCAGGACTTAGGGATTTTCCTGTCTCTACACTCAGAAATTACTCCTGGGATGCCATGTGCAAGGTAAATGTCCTACCTGCTGTGGTATTATTGCTCCAGCCATCTGCTTTTACTTTAATAGTGTGCCATTCTAAAGAGATATGCTCTAATGCTCCCCTTAAAATCTCCAGGTTATATGTATTTGAAACTATGGTACTCACCTAAACTACAATGTCTGTATTTACAGCCTGAAACTTCGGTCTCTTCGAGTTAACGTAGGACAACTGCTGGCCATGATCGTGCCTGATCTCGACCTTCAGCAAATGAACTACGATGTTGACGTCGTTGATGAGATTTTAGGGCAGGTTGTTGAACAAATGAGTGAAATCAGTAGTACTTAACAGCTGTTTTATGCAAGATAATAAAAGCATTAGCTCAATACTTTTTGGTTTGTACAGCTTTCAAAATGTAAAGGAAGATTAAAAAAAATAGTTCTGATGGGTATTAGCCTGAAGAACCATGATCATATCTATATTCTATGCATTCTAACGTGTCCACAAATCTTGTGGGCATGTTACCACACCCTTTGAAATACCTATGATCATTGGTATTGAGCAGCCGAAGAGCTCACTCTTTCTGTTTTGCATTGTAAATATTTGTAATTAAGTCTGCACATATTTTTTTATTGCCCTAAAGGGATTGTGTTTTTCACCGAGAAATTTTCAGGTTGCCCTTAACCTTTGTGCAATCTTTTCTGGTTCCCAAAGTGTGTATTTTTCTCAGACTTGAGGGCTGTGCCATAAATAAAAATGGAAATGTTTTACTTTTGATTTTTTCTTTTTTTTGTTTTTTGTTTTGGTTTTTGGGCCACACCCGTTTGACGCTCAGGGGTTACTCCTGGCTATGTGCTCAGAAATCGCCCCTGGCTTGGGGGGACCATATGGGATGCCAGGGGTTCGAACCGCCGTCCGTTTCTTGGCTAGCGCTTGCAAGGCACACACCTTACCTCTAGCGCCAGCCCCATACTTTTGATTTTCTTACAGAGATGTTGAAAGCAAGATTAAAAAAAAAATAGGTTGTAATGAAATTAAGCATTAATGTTTGCTTTCTATAATTCCTCCTGAAAAATATTTTACTTACAAAATTAAGGTAAGATGAAATGACTCCCATCCATTCATTTTGCCAGGACTCTCCTTGTGCTGAGATTGCCAATCATATTTAAACACAAAGTGTTTTTTATAGAATACATAAAGGAACTTTGGTATTTACAGTGAGTATAAGGGCAGAGGTTGTGGATCACTGATAAGAATTCAAGCCTTGCATATATGAGACCTGGGGTTTGATCCCTGGCACTGCAATCAATAACAGTAGTAAACTAAGGCATCAAAGTTATTAATTGTCCCCATATTTGCTTTGAAACCCATTTTTGGCTGTTGAGTCAGCATAGAGTGGGCATAATAACTGTTTAATATTTCTTTTTGTGAAATTTCCTGTACAGCCTTTTGTAGGATTACTACAGGTTAATTTAATGTGAGTTGAGGAAGACAATCTTTCTCGAACAATACTGCATACCTTTTATTATATTTTAGATCTAAGTGTTTTGTATCCTGGAGTTAAGCAACAGACTGCCCTAGGATGATAAGTATTACATGCCATAAAAAGTATGCTTTATTGGTCCATGTTTTGTGCAATTTTAAAGAGATGGCTTTCTATTAAGTACAACTATGTATCTATACTTAAGAATCATATTTTCCACAACTAAAATGTGCATTATTTTTTCAAAGTTTTATCATTGCTATTTATTTTAATTTTTGTTTCTGAGCATTCAGTACATGGTCCTTTTGTATGTATATTGATTTCATGTCTGTCATATACAATTTAAGATTTTTACTGCACATTACCATCTAGAAAAAGCAAATAAGTGAAGATTATCTTTATTTGCTTGATAAAGTAATTGAAAGTATTTTTGGAAAGAAACTGGTTTTCTGTCACAATTGTATCTACCCAAATTTTAAAATATCTTGTAATAAAATAAAATAAATATGGCTATCTCTTCTGATATTACTCTAAAAGAATGCTATACTCATACTTGGGGGATATAGTTTGATGATCGATGCATGCTTGGCATGTGAATCTGTGAAGATTTTGGCTCAATTTCTGGCAATTTCCAATGAGAGGAAACTGAAATATCTTGAAAACTAAAACTGTTACACCTTTAGGTTGAGCCCATTTTACTCTTTACCAGAGTCTACATAGAAGATGAATAATAGTTCCCCTGGGAATCTTTGTTTTTTGTTTTTTTTGGTTTTTGGGCCACACCCGTTTGACGCTCAGGGGTTACTCCTGGCTATGTGCTCAGAAATCGCCCCTGGCTTGGGGGGACCATATGGGACGCCGGGGGATCGAACCGCGGTCCTTCCTTGGCTAGCGCTTGCAAGGCAGACACCTTACCTCCAGCGCCACCTACCCGGCCCCTCCCCTGGGAATCTTAAGACTGAAATCCTCTTCAGAGCATGTGGGTTTTTAGTTTCACATTTGACTATATTTCATCGTATGAAATCTTTTCATCTAGAAAAGTCTTACCTAATTGATTAGTTGTCTAGAGCAGCTCTAAGTTCTGTTACTTATTTTTGGTTTTTGGGTCACACCTGGCAGTGCTCAGGGGTTTCTCCTGGCTCTGCAGTCAGAAATCACCCCTGGCAGGCACGGGGACCATATGGGATGCCAGGACTCGAACCACCATTTTTCTGCATGCTTTATAGTCAATATTCAGTTCTTTATTTAAATTGTAATAAATACCCCAAATAAGAACATTTATACTTAAGTTAAATATAAAATGTAATATGTTAAGTGTATTTTAAATGCTTTTAAAAGCTATTAAGTATTCCGAATTGTTTAAAACACTCAGATCTCCAAAACAAATATAATGAAAATAATAAACGGCAAAATCATTCTGCAGTTGCATGAATTTTACAAAGGAATTGTAAACTCAGTTCCCCCCCCAAAAAAACCCAAACAAACAATATTCTCACAAAGCACAAGACACTAATCTGTCTACCTGGCTATTTTTAAAATATGAAATGGAGTATACTTATTTTAACTGGGAAAGCGTCAACATTAAGACAGATCCAAAGTGTGATAAACATTTGATCAATCAATTCCAAGAACAACATGTCTTTTTTCCTATGAGTCAAGACAAGCCAAATAAGCTAGAGATCTATTGTTATTTTGTGATCAATAGATTGCCAAATTGGTTATGACATTATCTCACACCGTATACCATCATTAACTATCAGTAAAGTTTTTTAACCAGACAGAATCATATGGCAGAAAGAGCACAGACACGTGAAAACCATCCATACCACGAACCTAGTCATGCCTTCACCTTGACTTTCCAATGTCACCTCATGGGTAAAGTGGCAAAACTGCTTAGGCTGGTGACAACCTGACCTCTTGACCTATTTTAATAGTAACCAACATACAGAGTAATAGAAATCAACTTGCATTTTTCTTGATTTTATTGATTTGAACTCATTTTCCATTACTTCAACATTTTAATTTCCTATAACTACATGAAAGAATATAACGAGCTAAGAAAATACTACAAGTCAGATCAATTGGTTATTGACCCTAAAGTCATGTTTTAATTGATCCTAAAGGAATGTATTACCCCAGTAGTAGGAGAGACAAACAGATCTTTGGGATGTGAGCAAAAGGTTCTTAGAACAGTCTCAATATTGTTTAAACGGCTTATAACCCTACACCTATTCTTTGTGTAACCTTACCTACAAGAAAGACCCTCCCATTTCTGGGAGGGGTCTTGGAAAGGTTAGATAAGGCCTTTATCGGAAAGAGAAGGGGATTGACCTGGAGGCATCTTGGAGGAGGAAGCAAGGAAGGAGATGGCTGAGGAAGAAAGTACAATGTAGGGCTGAATAGGGATCCAGCGTAAATGGTTATGATATTAGGCCACACGTGTTGACCAGGGCAAATAAAGCTGATATTTCTTAGGATCTATTTGAATGATTTACTTGCCACTACCTGAAGTTGCTGACTCGCCGGCTAGAGAAGGAGGTGCAGCAGGCACCTTCATGTGTCCCCTCCATCCAAAGGGCTTAACGCAACATGGCTCTTAACTCTCCTGGAAACTTAACTACACTCTATGCACATCAACCCTAAACAGAATTTGGCTGCCAGTATTTTTAGGCCCAATCCAGGATAGATCACATCCCCCAATCCCATTTCCCTCCCGAGTCTCCGAAAAGCACAATATAACTATTCATAAAACTACCAACACTTCCAAAACAAGTAGCTCACAAATCATTTAAATCCATGTACTCCCTGGTATGTGAAAATAAATCATTTTCATACAGTTCAATTTTCATATGGTTATTAGAAGTAACATCAAGACACTCAGAGACACCAACATTTTAATTATAAATTGTAATTAAAACCGAAGAATCCTGTGCAAATGCACTTTTAAATTATTCCACACTGTTCCTTCCATCCTCAAAATCTATGAATGCTGAACCAATGTTATATTATGTCATTTGTACAATTAAATGTCCTTAGACAATCAGCATTTTTTCCTATATTTCAACAAGTCTGAATAAACTGGTATTTTTGCTGAGATGTTTATCAAAGATGCTGTAAGATTCTATACAAAAGGAAACACTCAGTTTTCTGATTTTTACTGTAAAGATGTTCCTTGACCTATTCAGGTACAGAAAAGATTTTTTTTTTTTTTTGCTTACACTTGGGCTTAACTCCTGGCTCTTTGCTTAGGGATCACTTCTGGTGTGCTCAGAGGAACATATGGGTGCTGAGTCTTGAACCTGGGTTGGCTGAGTGCAAGGCATCTGCCCTACCCCCAGTACTACTGCTCTGACTCCATGAAATTTTTTTTCTTTCCTATTCGACTCTCCAGAGTAACCAGTGTTATGATTTTTCCCTCCTAAAATATTCTCTATCCAAATTATATGTCTCATTCACATGATAATTTCTCTGCAATGATTTCATGGTTAACTAGCCAGTCTTTTCCTAGTAGATTTATTAGATTTCTCAGATTTGTTTTCACAATTGCAAGCAATCTGTTGATCCTTATAAAACACCTTGGGGTGTGCACATATTCTCTGTAGGCCTTTATTTAAGGCAAATGGAGGTTCATTTTTAAACTTTCCATTCTTTAGATGCTGACAATTCTCTAAAAGCTTTCCTAGTTTATATTTCCATAAAGAGGCATGTGGGCTTATGGAAGGAAACAGCAGACTTCAATGAAAAATAGTTTGCTTATATGGCTTTTAAATCATTGAATAATTATATTTAACATAAATATAACTATAGAATTAATTATAATTAATTAGTGACCACATTGTTGTACACCAATTTGTCATTATAAATTTTGCTCTTGGAAGGGGTTTGGTTCATACTCAGTGGTGTTCAGGGGCTATTTCTGGCTCTGTGCTCTGGAGAGATTTGTGGCAGTGCCCAGGGAGCCAAAAGTGGTGTTGGGAATTGTGATTTACCTTCAGAAGTATATTTTTTGTTTTGCTTTGTTTTATTTTTAGGTCACACCCAGCAGTGCTCACTTTTCTGGTAGTGCTCAGAAGACCATATGGGATGCCAGCGATGGAATTTGGGTGGGTTGGCTGAGTGCAAGGCAAGAGCTTACCTGTCACTTAGGCTCCTCATTTTTTGCCCCCCCCCTTTTTTTATTTATTTAAACACTAGCTTTTCTACTTGGTCATAATTCATTTGTTTCTGCCATTCCATGTTCCAATACCAATCCCACCACTATTATAAAATTCAGCCCTCCACTGTCTGTGTCCCACTTCTGCTCTTGCCCGCCCTGGCAGGCAGGAAATAATTTATTTCATATTGCTTGTTTACAACTGAATGGTAATAGAATTATCAAAAGAAAAAAACTTGAGCCAAAGCAAAGTTGTGTAAATGATTATGTAAATCACCGTCTAAAGCCATTTCTGTTTGTTTCTTGTTGATCGTTCAGTTATTGGTTCTGTTTGTTAACCTTACCTATCTTCTTACCTTGGCATCTAACTTGATATGTGTCTACTCTGATGTCAGTATTGAGATATTTAAAGGTATCATGCTGCAGAGCATGCTGCCATGCAGCCCAAGGAATTCCAAGTTCTTTTTTTTTGTTCTGTTTTGGTTTTGGTTTTGGTTTTGGGGTCACACCTGGCAGCGCTCAGGTTA
Source organism: Suncus etruscus (assembly GCF_024139225.1). NCBI lineage: Eukaryota > Metazoa > Chordata > Mammalia > Eulipotyphla > Soricidae > Suncus > Suncus etruscus. The sequence goes on along the minus strand of NC_064860.1, from coordinate 40,100,250 downwards.
CTCCTGGCTCTATGCTCAGAAATCGCCCCTGGCAGGCACAGGGAACTATATGGGATGCCAGGATTCGAACCATGGAGGTAAACGCCTTACCTCCATGCTATCTCTCTGGCCCGGAATTCCAAGTTCTATGGTTAACATGAGATGGTTGTGGGGCATGGTTATGGCTTTGGAGGATGGCCCTGATTGGCCAGGCTGGGGGCCTTGTTGGCAGATGGATTGAAGTATTAAACTTAAAAAAACTAAAAATTAAAATTAAAAAATGAACCCGCTGTATTATTTATCTAGCCACCTAAATGAATACCTTAAAAATATTGTTTGTTTGCTCTGTCTTTGGGCACTTGAACTAAACGAGCAGGGCTGTTTAATTTTGCACTTGAATAATTTTATTTGATAATATTTCATCCATTTCATTTGCTCTTTTTTTTCCTCAAGGCATAGTAATTTTTGGTATTTTAATCATTTATGATAAAAAAGGGGAAGTGGGGGCCTGTGAGGTGACGCTAGAGGTAAGGTGTCTGCCTTGCAAGCCCTAGCCAAGGAAGGACGCTTCTGGCGTCCCATATGGTGCCCCCAAGCCAGGGGCAATTTCTGAGCGCTTAGCCAGGAGTAACCCCTGAGTATCAAATGGGTGTGGCCCGAAAAAACCTCCCCCCCAAAAAAAAAGAAAAAAGGGGAAGTGTTTGTTTTGTAAAACTACAATGAAATGTTTTCATATGCAACAGCATCGTAAGTAGTACATATTTTTAGCTTTATCTCTGATTTAAATATTTGATATTACCAAAGGAGGTGATGGTGAGTGGGCTAAAAATACTCAGGACATTGTAAATCCAAATAAACGAGATAGAATACAAAGGGCAGAGAAGGGGTCGGAGAGAGAACATGGAGGTAAGGCGTTTGCCTTTCATGCA